>NC_063059.1:1340157-1622719 GCF_018812025.1 Megalobrama amblycephala | reverse complement strand
TCAGCACCCGGCGCTGTGGCTTAGTTGGTTAAAGCGCCTGTCTAGTAAACAGGAGATCCTGGGTTCGAATCCCAGCAGTGCCTGACCTGTGGTTTGTTGGGGTAGACTTTTGATCTTTTCAGATATAAAAGTCTCTACAGGACAGACAGCCTGGACTTCTAGGTGGTAAACGAAGGCTTTATAAAGGTTTTTGCTGACTCCCACCAGAGTCACGAATGTTGTCTCTTTGCAAGAAAGACGTTTGCTTCAACTTGGCATTTTCAAACTTTTTTTCAGAAGCCCAGCCAGCACATTTGTTCTTGTTTTCCTTATTGGACACAGCCCAGTCAGATCAGAGAGTACGTTACTAGTCAGTCAATTAGTTAATTCGCCTGTTTCAAATGAGAAAGATAACAAAAAACGTGGTGCAGACAGGCTGGAAGAATGGTTGGAATGCCCCTGGCTTAGGCCAAAATCAGATGAAAGCTCAAGAAACATTTGAGATGCGAGTATTGAGAGTGTAGAGCCAAAATCAAATGAGTTCCGACATTCCCTTGAGGATTGAGCGGCCCGTTATGTTTTGGAAATAATCCTCCTACCTCTAGGGGACCTCTTTCATGATGTAATCAGCTATCTCCTACCGCTTGTAGGCTTTTTATGCAAAGAAACTGCCTCCAGCTTAGCAAGAGGCGCTGTGGCTTAGTTGGTCAAAGCGCCTGTCTCGTAAACAGGAGATCCTGGATTCAAATCCCAGCAGTGCCTAGGCCACAGGATATGTGAGTGCTTGTTTTAATATGTATTCCCATATGAAAGTCTTTGCGTGCCGGACAGTGTGCGTCGGCGCAAAACCCGAAAACTCGGGTTTAGATCCAAAAGGAAACGATATCAGATATTCCCTCATCCTTCAACAGAGGCCTGAATGTGCTCTTTTAAACTTTTCACATTGGAAAACCTTTGGATGCCCAGCATATCTGCACCAAACTGGAACTCGAAGAGGGCCCTCGAAGCGTGGCTCTGTGGCGCAATGGATAGCGCATTGGACTTCTAGGTTGAGAATGGAGGTATTCAAAGGTTGTGGGTTCGAGTCCCACCAGAGTCGTGGTTATCCTCTTTTGCTCAGATGTCCTTGTAAGATATTCTACTTTGCTCAGTTCACCTGTTTTAAACAAAGGCAGATAACCTCAAAACGACCTACTCCATGATGTGCTGCCTCTTTTAGAATTTGGCTACAGAAATTTTGGATCAGGTTCAGCACCCGGCGCTGTTGCTTAGTTGGTTAAAGCGCCTGTCTTGTAAACAGGAGATCCTGGGTTCAAATCCCAGCAGTGCCTATACCACAGGATATGAGGGTGCTCTTTTAAACTTTTCACATAGGAAAACCTTTGGATGTCCAGCATATTTGCACCAAACTGGAACTCAAAGAGCAGTCCCACCAGAGTCGTGGTTAGCCTCTTTTGCTCAGTTGTCCTTGTAAAATATTCTACTTTGCTCGGTTTACCTGTTTTAATCAAAGGGAGATAACCTCAAAACGACCTACTCCATGATGTGCTGCCTCTTTTAGACTTTGGCTACAATAATTTTGAACCAGGTTCAACACCCGCACTGTAGCTTAGTTGGTTAAAGCGCCTGTCTAGTAAACAGGAGATCCTGGGTTCAAATCCCAGCAGTGCCTAACCTGTGGGGTGTAGGTGTAGTCATTTAATCTTTTCAGATATAAAATTCTCGGCTGGACAGACAGCCTTGACTTCTAGGTGGTAACCGAAGACTTTAATGTAATCAGCTATTTCTCTGACAGGCTGCCTATTTTAGACTTTTTATACCAACCAACTTGTACCCGGCTTTACACCCGGCGCTGTGGCTTAGTTGGTCAAAGCGCCTGTCTTGTAAACAGGAGATCCTGGGTTCAAATCCCAGCAGTGCCTATGCCACAGGATGTGAGGGTGCCCTTTTAAACTTTTCACATAGGAAAACCTTTGGATGCCCAGCATATCTGCACCAAACTGGAACTCAAAGAAGGCCCACGAAGCGTGGCTCTGTGGCGCAATGGATAGCGCATTGGACTTCTAGGTTGCGAATGGAGGTGTTCAAAGGTTGTGGGTTCGAGTCCCACCAGAGTCGTGGTTATTCTCTTTTGCTCAGGTGTCTTTGTAAGACATTCTCATTTGCTCAGTTCACCTGTTTTAAACAAAGGGAGATAACAAGAATGGTTTGAAAACCACTAGCATAGGTCAAAATCTGCTACTACCTATTGTTGGCTACCTACCTGGCAAAAATTGCCTTCCGTTTCTCCTAGCTGAGACAGCGTTTAGATGTACTGTAACTGAAGGTTCACAAAACATTTGAGACCCGGGTATTGAGAGTTTAGATCCAAAATGAAATGATCTGAGGTATTCCCTTATCCCTGAACAGAAGCCTGCACACATTTCAGGTTTTGGAAAATAATCCTCGAACCTCAAAACGACCTATTCCATGATGTGCTGCCTCTTTTACACTTTGGCTACAAAAGTTTTGAAGCAGACTCAGCACCCGGCGCTGTGGCTTAGTTGGTTAAAGCGCCTGTCTAGTAAACAGGAGATCCTGGGTTCGAATCCCAGCAGTGCCTATCCGGTGGGTTGTTGGGGTAGACGTTTGATCTTTTCAGATATAGAAGTCTCTGCAGGACAGACAGCCTGGACTTCTAGGTGGTAAACGAAGGCTTTATAAAGCTTGTTGCTGACTCCCACCAGAGTCACGAATGTTGTCTCTTTGCAAGACAGACGTTTGCTTCAACTTCAGTTTCAGTTTAATTTATTTATATAGCACATTTAATAGCGACAGAGTCGACCAAAGTGCTGCACAGAGAGATAAAATGATACTATTATCAAAGAAATAAAACAATCACAATTTCAAACTTTTTTCAGAAGCCTACCCAGCACATTTATTCTTGTTTTCCTTATTGGACACAGCCCAGTCAGATCAGAGAGTACGTTACTAGTCAGTCAATTAGTTAATTTGCCTGTTTCAAATGAGAAAGATAACAAAAAACGTGGTGCAGACAGGCTTGAAGAATGGTTGGATTGCCCCTGGCTTAGGCCAAAATCAGAAGAAAGCTCAAGAAACATTTGAGATGCAAGTATTGAGAGTGTAGAGCCAAAATCAAATGAGTTCCGACATTCCCTTGAGGCCTGAGCGGCCCGTTATGTTTTGTAAATAATCCTCCTACCTTTAGGGGACCTCTTTCATCATGTAATCAGCTATCTCCTACCTCTTTTAGGCTTTTTATGCAAAGAAATTGCACCTTGCTTAGCAAGAGGCGCTGTGGCTTAGTTGGTCAAAGCGCCTGTCTTGTAAATAGGAGATCCTGTGTTAGGGTTAGGGCTAGTCAAAAAGTTTGAAAACGCCAAATTGAAGCAAATATCTGTCTTGCAAAGAGACACCATTCGTGACTCTGGTGGGAGTCAGCAACAACCTTTATAAAGTCTTCATTTACCACCTAGAATTCCAGGCTGTCTGTCCTGCAGAGACTTTTACAGGTGCTGGTCATATAATTAGAATATCATCAAAAAGCTGATTTATTTCACTAATTCCATTAAAAAATTTAAACTTGTATATAGGGGTGTCCTCGACTACGGATTTACATAGTCGAATCCGATTCGAAACAGATTGCCTATATTCGACTGATAGTCGAATCATATATGTTGGGGTTATTGGGGGGGGGGTTTGGGGCGGTGAAAAGCCCCGTTCACACCGCCAGCGACTTTTTCGCTGCATATCGCTAGTCTCCTACTGTGAAGTCGCTTGTGGGCGTTCCTAGTGCTGTCGCTCTAATGTCATTGGTAGACTGCACATCTGATCATATCTATAGAAAATGCAGTCACAAATGATATATAAAACTAAGAAATCATTCTAATTGGACAAGGAATTAGGTTTAAAATAATTAAAAGTAACATTCTGCTGTTGTAGAGTGTTGTGACTGCAGAGCTCGGTGCATTAAATAATTAACTAGATTAACGATCGGTCTATCAACAAATTAAACTCACTCATACTGTCAAAAATACTAAAATGTCATTCGAATTTGACAAATAATCAATTTTCTTGTCCCTAATAATAATCACAATGCAGGGGAAACTGTAATATGAACTGCAGCAGTGCTAAATTGCTCACAGCATCATATAATAACAACACAAAATGTATGAATCAAACTCACTAGACTGCCGACCGTTTCTTTTCCACGCATCATTTAATTATATCCATGTATGTACAGTCAAATCATATAAAACAGTGAAATCGCTCCGGAACTGTCTGTCTTGCCTGCACTCGAGACGGTGACGTGAGCTCCAGAGAGCTTCATTCCTATTGGCTGTCGCTTGCGAAATTCACTCCTGATTTGCATAAAGTTTAAATATCTGAACTTTTGTCGCTTGTCTCTCGTCGCTTGCCACGCCTACATTCCGTTGCCAATGGTCACTGTCGCTCTTGTCGCCGGAAGTCGCCAGCGCTCCATTGAAATGAATGGGATCCTGTCGCTTTGTTGCTGCTTGTTGCTTGTTAAGTCGTGAATCTAGAATTTTGGTATGGAGATAAAGGTTATGATTATATTTTTTTGTAGTATTACACCACATCGTGTGTGTATATTAGCAACGTTTGTTGTTTTCTTGTGGTAGGAGATAGAGCGTTAGGACCCGGAAGCACTGCCGCGTGACGTCAGACTTAACAACCGAATATTAAGACAACTTTTATTTTCTTTCACACACAGCACAGAGAAACGTCTTTCTAATAAACCGACCAAACTGCCTGTCATAGACGAAACTGACAATGATTTGATCTTTTTTAAACAAATGAAAGGCAATGTGGATAAACATTCACAGCCACGATGTACAGAACACCACACAAAGATATAGAAGAAAACGAATAAAAACATTTTGGATCAATAAACCTTAAAATATAAAAATAACTGCAGAAAAGCCACACTGCAGACATACATTTCATATGTCGGCAAATCAAATTACATCGGCTAAACTGTCTGTGCAAGCAAGCTTTAACTCTACAGCGCAACATTTATGCACCAAAAAATGTAATTTATTTAATAAAAAAATGATATATATATATATATATATATATATATATATTTTTTTTTTATCAAACATTAATTTACAGAATTGAATTAGAACAGAAATATGATCGAGTCAAACTGCAAAATGCCTGAAGTGCAGGGGAACATATATTCAAAACACAAGCCACAAATAACCCAGAGTGATCAATAAATAAATTAAAATTAAAGAAATTATTAAAATAACAAAAGTATAGCCAGAATTGTCAACCTTGTCTTTTTAACTGCAGAGACAATAAACGCTGAACTGGAGTGGCAGTCTTTTTAGCTAAACATTCAAAAATCAAATTACATCCGTCTAAAATAGTTTGAAATCATTTGTAGCTACCCTACCTGATTGAGAGAAAAAAATCCAGTCTTTCACGCGATCTGCCTGTGTCCGTTTGAGTCTTTTCAAATAGCGCGCTATAGTCAGCTCGTTGGCCGGCAGAAGCACGCCGCAGTGTTTGTCATTGTTGAGTTCTAGGACATGAGCTGTTGGCACAACTTGCATCATACGTTTTTTGGATCATATTTTACCATTTCAAAGTGCATCCAATTGTAAACTTTATCCAAGACATTGTTAAAGATTTAATCCCTGCCGCAAAGATGCTCCTCTGCCGGTCACAGATCATGGAAGTGAAACTTAACAAGGGTGGTTGGATTTATTCACGCACATTAAAAATATTTATTAAAAGCTTCTTTCTTTTCACATTTTTATTTATGGTATTAACATAATAGGCTGTATATTAACCTATTGGGAAAGAACCAGTATGTCTATGTAAAATCAGATATTGAGCACCCCCATATCTCTTCTCATAACACCTCTGCGAAGATTCGACTGTGAGATTGGTAGTCGAATCAGGCTCCTCCTATCGAAGATTCGAATCGTCGACTATTCAGGGTCACCCCTACTTGTATATTATATTCATTCATTACACACAGACTGATATATTTTAAATGTTTATTTCTTTTAATTTTGATGATTATAACTGACAGCTAAGGATAATCCCAAATTCATTATATCAGAAAATTAGAATATTATGAAAAGGTTCAATATTGAAGACACCTTGTGCCACACTCTTATCAGCTAATTAACTCAAAACACCTGCAAAGGCCTTTAAATGGTCTCTCAGTGTAGTTCTGTAGGCTACACAATCATGGGGAAGACTGCTGACTTGACATAAGAGGATGGCTGTTAACAGAGCTCTGTTTCCAAGCACATTAATAGAGAGGTGAAGGGAAGGAAAAGATGTGGTAGAAAAAAGTGTATAAGCAATAGGGATAACCGCACCATGGAGAGGATTGTGAAACAACACCCATTCAAAAATGTGGGGGAGATTCACAAAGAGTGGACTTCAGCTGGAGTCAGTGCTTCAAGAACCACTACGCACAGATGTATGCAAGACATGGGTTTCAGCTGTCGCATTCCTTGTGTTAAGCCACTCTTGAACAACAGACAGCGTCAGAAGCATCTCGCCTGGGCTAAAGACAAAAAGGTCCAAAGTTATGTTCTCTGATGAAAGTAAATTTTGCATTTCCTTTGGAAATCAGGGTCCCAGAGTCTGGAGGAAGAGAGGAGAGGCACACAATCCACGTTGCTTGAGGTCCAGTGTAAAGTTTCCACAGTCAGTGATGGTTTGGGGTGCCATGTCATCTGCTGGTGTTGGTCCACTGTGTTTTCTGAGGTCCAAGGTCAACGCAGCCGTATACCAGGAAGTTTTAGAGCACTTCATGCTTCCTGCTGCTGACCAACTTTATGGAGATGCAGATTTCATTTTCCAACAGGACTTGGCACCTGCACACAGTGCCAAAGCTACCAGTACCTGGTTTAAGGACCATGGTATCCCTGTTCTTAATTGGCCAGCAAACTCGCCTGACCTTAACCCCATAGAAAATCTATGGGGTATTGTGAAGAGGAAGATGTGATATGCCAGACCCAACAATGCAGAAGAGCTGAAGGCCACTATCAGAGCAACCTGGGCTCTCATACCACCTGAGCAGTGCCACAGACTGATCGACTCCATGCCATGCTGCATTGCTGCATTGCTGCAGTAATTCAGGCAAAAGGAGCCCCAACTAAGTATTGAGTGCTGTACATGCTTATACTTTTCATGTTCATACTTTTCAGTTGGCCAAGATTTCTAAAAATCTTTTCTTTGTATTGGTCTTAAGTAATATTCTAATTTTCTGAGATACTGAATTTAGGATTTTCCTTAGTTGTCAGTTATAATCATCAAAATTAAAAGAAATAAACATTTGAAATATATCAGTCTGTGTGTAATGAATGAATATAATATACAAGTTTCACTTTTTGAATGAAATTAGTGAAATAAATCAACTTTTTGATGATATTCTAATTATATGACCAGCACCTGTATTCACATATGATCAATGAAGGTATAGCTAATTCGAGGACGTTATTTAAACCAATCAACAAACATCATTTTCTAATTTTGTCACTGTTAGTATAGATAATGTTTCGAAACTGGTCATGTCTTTGAGTTCATTTACATGTTCTCTCAACCCCCTGCCTACTGAGGTTCTAAAAAGTGCCTACCATGCTTATGCCCCTCTATCACTGCAATTATTAACGATTCCTTAGCTACTGACCAGGTTCCTGTGGCCCTTAAGGTCCTGTTTACACTAGTGCATTTTTGTTTTGAAACACACAAGTTTAGCTATGGTTACGGCTGTTTTTATACTACACCAGCGTTTTCGTACCTCGAAAACGGGGGCCTTTGAAAACGCCGGGGTTGCATTTTAGTGTAAACATACCAAAACTTAGACTTTAAAAAACAATGGCATGGCTGTCCACGTTCACTCTGCGTATCCTCGACAACTGTGTAAACAATAACATGGAGAATGACCTGCAATCTTTGCTGGCTTTGTTGTCACTTTTAGCAGCCATTGTGCAGTGAAACTCTGCATTTTTTTAATACTTGAGCTGCCTACATACGCAAAAGGCAACTGTTTACACTTGAACGCACATGCCCTGTTTGCATGAACAGTCATGTGACATGCATTTTCGGCTGTATAGTGTAGACGGAGATCGTTTCTGAAACACTGTGGAAACACCAGTGTAGACGAGGATCGTTTTCAAAAATGCACTAGTGTAAGCGGGGCCTAAGACGGCTGCTATAACACCAGTTCTTAAAAAACCTGGCTGTGCTGAAGATATTGAAGATTTATCCAACTACAGGCCTATTTCGAATCTGCCCTTTCTGGCCAAGGTTCTTGAGCGAGTTGTTGTTGGCCAGCTACAGCAATATCTGTCCAAAAACAATCTATTAGAACCATCCAAGTCTGGATTTAGATCTGGACACAGCACAGAGACTGCTCTAGTCTAGGTCATAAATGACCTTCTTACTTTTGCCAACAGGGGCGCTTGTAGCATTCTAGTCCTGCTATACATTAGTGCTGCCTGTCTGGAAGAAATAATGATTTGGATGCATGACAATTATCTTAACTCAATGAGTCTAAAACTGAACTTCTACTTGTTGGGATGCCGTCAGCTTTGCATAAATTCAATAATCTAAATTTGATAACTGATTCTAACCATGTGTCTCCATCTTCACAAGTGCGTAACCTTGGTTTTATTTTTGATTCGCAATCATCATTCGATGCCCATATCAAAATGGTCTTGAAATCTGTGTTTTTCCATCTCAGAAATATAGCCAGACTACGTCCTTCTCTATCTCTGCCTGATGCGGAAAGGCTTATCCATGCCTTTATTACGTTGAGGCTAGATTATTGTAACGCACTTTATTCTGGTGTCCCTGACAAGTATATCAAGAAGCTTTATTATATTCAAAACTCTGCAGCACATGTACTGACCTATACAACTGCTCGCCAGCATATTTCCCTGGTTCTTTATGAACTCCATTGGCTTCCAGGACAGGCACGCATTGATTTTAAAATCTTGATTTTAACATATAAGGCTCTTCATGGGATGCTTACTGCTTTTGAGAATATTATTTTAATATTGTACTTTTGCTTTTGTTGTTTTATTTTTATTTTGTTTGTTTGTTGTTTTTATTATATTTTGTCTATTTTTTGTGAAGCACTTTGGGTTTGAGCATCATCATCATCATCATCAGTAGAGACCTAATTAATTGATATTATATTTCAAAATCAACCTAGAAAACAAACAAGACAACATAACTATGCACAGATATTAAAAATGAACATCTAGACAACACAAAGCAAAACAGACAGAATAGAAAAGGGAAATAAAAAAATAAAAATAACATAGTAAGGACTACACATTGAAAACAATCCTACAATAATAATATGTATTCTGTTGTAATTTGCCGGTGTTTCGTTGGGGCTCACAGTCCTGCACAGTGGCCTGACTGCAACCGAGTGGTGGAGGCCATCTTCACAAGGCTCTGTGCTCTTTACCCAAATGCTGTGTGCTGTGACGGAGTGAGGGTGTCCCACTTCACAATGGTAGCATGTGCTTACAAGCACATCTGAGAGTGCATCCTCACCAAAGCTAAGGTGATGAGTGAGACCACCATCCAGCTCCCAGAAGTGAACACTGTAACAGTCACACAATGGTATGTAAATTAGCATTGTTACTGCTAAGCATAAACTTAAAGCAGCTGAGGGCTACACAGAGGGTTCAAATAATTGATGTGGTTGACTTAATGTAACCATGGCTGCTTTGAAATGAACAAGAGTCCAACTTTTGCTTTCTTCTCCATTATGAAATATAAGATTTATTGCTCATGACATGGTCTTCAATAGACTGCAAGAATCCATAATACAATGTTAATCTCAGTGAAGATCAAAGCCTCAGACACATTCATGGCAGGACTGGAGAAGACTCCTGTGGCTATGTAGAAAGAACCAACTCTTTATTCAGGCAATTTGGCTGAGCCTCACCTTTTAATCCTGCCACCAAACACTGCTGGGGAGGCAAAACTAAAAGGGAGGTTGCAACCTCAGACCATCTCCAAGGCTCCACCATCACATCAAGGACCTCCTGTCATTGCACCAGCACTACCCGTCTCTCTCCTTTTCATTTTACCATCCTACAGTGATAGACGCATGCCTGCCATCCTCTACAGTGCTTGGTAACTCACAGGTGTTCTTCACCCTCCTATTACCTTCAGCTATGCCACCATCAGCTCAGACACTGACATCCACTCAAGCTGTTCCTTACTCCACTCAGCAATACAGAAAGTGAAAACAGGAGAGGGAGCACACTGGAACTGTCACAAGAAAATATGTGAGGAAGACAGACGTCATTCTTTGCAGAAAGTGCAACAAAGAGAGAAATCCACCTTTACATCTTTAGTACTTTGGCAACTGGAACGGCAAAGAGTCTGAGACTCAAGGTTATAGGAAATCAAGCCAGAAAATGACAACCCTCCAGCTTCTTAAAATTGCTCTTTCAGCAGCCTCTAACACTCAACGGCCGCACCGGCGATACCAACTCGTTTTTTTCTTACCAGCGCAAAAGAGCCTCAAAATACACCATCAATTTTGGACATACAATTAAGAGTTATACATCATTCTAATCTGTGAAATGTCTTCTTTTATTTGTGTACACTCACAGTAAAAACAAAATGTTTTTATAAAATAAACTAACATGATGCGTGATCTGTCGTCACTCTCTGAATGAAGTCCATTCTGATAGTCCTCGGAAGATGAACTGTTACTTAGAGAATACTTATCACACAAACATGAGACATATGTCTAAAGAAAACAAAACAAATATTCTGGAAAACTGTAAACCTAAGAAATGAGAATCTGAACTAGGCCAGGCATGTCAGGAGTCTTTTGGGTAATGCTTTAGATTACAGCCCGGAAAGTATTATGTAATTAAAATTAATTTATAGCCAGGCGCGGATTAACGCACAGACTCACGTGTGTAGAGGCCCCGGATTGGCCATAATTTTTTTTTTTTTTTATTTACAGCACGAACAAAAAACAAAAAAACAAAAAAAAAGACCCTCATTGGCCAATAATAAACAAAAAAGCAGGTGATTGGATAGATGCGACATTTGGGTCACATCTGTCCAATCAGCTGCTGATCAAATGTTGTCAATCATTTTCATTTACATCACTGGTATTGCTAGACGGCATAGTGGCAAAATGTCCAAAAGAAATTACGATAGTGTAGCACAATAAAACAGAAAATACAAAGGTTAAAAGGACAACGTGAACAAGATATACTGAAAAAAATCCCTAAATTAGCTTGATACTTCAAGTCATTGGATACATCAAGACAAGAAGTGGCGAGGTGATATCCTTGTTTGTGTGGAGAGCGTGCTCACTGCTTGACATGGAGGCGCCGGTGCGATCACTTAAAATACTCAGTCATTTTGGTCATACAGTTAAGAGTAATATAAACTGTAAAGGCTCTACTTTTATTTCTGTAAACTCATAATAACAGAAAACATTGTGCTTTTGTAAAATGAAAACAACCAGGATGCGCTTTCTGTCATCTCTGTGAACTTGAGCACATAACAAACATGAACCATAGTTCCCTCATAGACACAAGAAATGTATCTATAGAAAGGTGGAAATGTCTACTTTTAATCGAACCATATGGAAAATAGTCAAGTCAAGTCAAGTCTTCTAGACCAGTGTTTCTCAACCCTGGTCCTGAAGGACCCCCAACACTGCAGGTTTTGTCTTTCTCCCTAATTAAACACACCTGATTCAACTCATCAGCTCATTAGAAGAAACTCCACTACCTGAAATGAGTGTGTCAGACAGAGGAGACTTTCAAAATGTGCAGTGTTGGGGGTCCTCCAGGACCAGGGTTGAGAAACACTGTTCTAGACTTCATCTTTGCAGCTGAAAACAGAAAACATTAACAATAAATTATTAAAATGTTTAGAAAGTCTGCTTGCTGTTTTTTCACTACACATTCAAAATAATTACGTTTGCATGTGTGCTGTGGCAAGTTTTATGCGTGCGTTTGAGTGCTGATTAGGCTATGTATTATATATTGGTTTATTTGATTTATTATGATTTTCAATTTCCCATTTTAACGCTGTGGTTGTAATTGTCATACTGTGGTGGCCCACCAGTGGAAGGAACATAGAAGAAAAACTGTAGTATCGGCTGTCTCAATGTGTGTGTGTATGCTAGTTAACCTTATTTGCGTGTGGACAATGTATGGCACTAAATACATTTTTTCAAGAAAGCATAATGATAAGGGTGATAATAAGGGTGATGATAAGGGTGGTGGGGGTGGTGGGGGGGTGCATCACACAAAGGGCAGCCTAGGGGCCCCTGACCATCTTAATCTGCCCGTTTACAGCATACATTTTGGTAATTGTAGTGTACCTATAAAGTACATACATGTAGGTATAAGGGAACAATATGTTAAGTTTGGGGAATAAAGGGGTAACAACCAGGACAATAATTTTAGAACTACAGTGCGTGCAGAATTATTAGGCACGTTGATTTTCTGATCATATTTTTTCCAGGCACATCTTACCAATTCCAGACCACATTAATTTTAATAACTACGACTAATTTTGTATTACTGTTTCTTATTTAGAGTATAATTTCTTTTAAAAAGGTCTACTCTATTCTGTATATCTACAGCAAAGCATAAGACTGATGTATAGACTGTGCATCAAAATGCAAATGCAATGAATAAATAAATAAAATGTAAACATAAACAATTGTATAAAGCACTTTTATGCACAAGCCAAAGGTATAATCACTATTGTGTGGTTCATCTTAGTCCTGCGATAACATATGCAAAACAGAAACACTTGAGAGTAAAATTTTAATCTCAATCACACCATACTCATTATCCCAGAAAGGAATCAGAAGAATTTGGAATGTCACATTGTCTTATGGGACTTTTCGTTGCATGCTTAAGGTTACAAATGTTGGTCAAACCCCAGGCTGCTTACAATATTACAATAATGCAACCAGTTATTATTGTACATACAATAGTGCCCCATACTTGCTTGTTAATTTACAGAATTTCAGTATCTACCACTGGCCACAACTAAATTAAGTTCAGCCAGAGATAATTTGCTGTTGTTTTGAGTGTACCAAGATAAAATACAATTGGTCTATCACTTTTAAGTTACCTAATTCTAGAGTTGAGATTTTACTACACTTACAATAAATTGTATTTTGACTCTCACAAATGGAAGCGAAATGGTATAATTTTGCCTGCAGGGAAGAGCGGGTTTAAACGTCAGTGTTTTTGCTTTGTTTTGTTTTCCCCAGTGCTTTTCACAATACACATTGTTTCAAAGCAGATTTACAGAAATGCATGATATTAATATTTGTAATACCTTATTGCCTAATTATCCACATTATTATGCACATGCCATTACTGCATTTAGTGAATGGTAAAATTAGGAAGCTGAAGAGATTCAGATGTTGAATGTCAGATCAATTGTATGTCCCTCGCCGGATGCTTGGAACATGTTACAATTTGTAGATATCAGATAACAAATTTGAACTGGGCCTGAGCTGGATCGGATGGAGTCTACAACTCTACAAAGAGTATGTTTGAGTCCCAAACAGTGTTGGGAACACTATTCAATAGTTTAGATCTATTTAATAGTAAAGATCTACCTTGTGGATTTTCTAGGAATTACCAACAGGTTAAAATTTTGCAACTGTAGTGAATATGAAAGGTCACATAAGTAATGAGAGGCTAGACCATTCAAAGCATTGTATGTATTATAAAAGAATACTATCAAACATAACACCCAGGGCCCAGTTGTTTGGATTTCTGATCGGATTTCAGCTATCGGATGGGATCAAATCTTGAAAATGGAAGAAAAAAGAAAAAGGATTGTGGAATCAAATTAGATCTATATATATATATACACACACTATATTGCCAAAAGTATTAAGACACCCCTCCAAATCATTGAATTTGGGTGTTCCAATCACTTCCATGGCCACGGGTGTATAAAATCAAGCACCTAGGCATGCAGACTGCTTCTACAAACATTTGTGAAAGAATGGGTCGCTCTCAGGAGCTCAGTGAGTTCAAGCGTGGTACCATGGTGGAGGGGGATTATTGTGTGGGGTTGTTTTTCAGGGGTTGGGCTTGAACCCTTAGTTCCAGTGAAAGGAACTCTTAATGCTTCAGCATACCAAGACATTTTGGACAATTTCATGCTCCTAACTTTATGGAAACAGTTTGGGAATGAACCCTTCCTTTTCCAACATGACTTAGCATCGACAAGGTGACTGTGCACAAAGCAAAGTCCATAAAGACATGCAAGAGTGAGTTTTGTGCGGAGGAACTTGACTGGCCTGCACAGAGTCCTGACCTCAACCCAAGAGAGCACCTTTGGGATGAATTAGAGCGGAGACTGCAAGCCAGGCCTTCTCGCCAACATCACTGCCTCACCTCACAAATACTCTTCTAGAAGAATGGTCAAAAATTCCCATAAACACACTCCTAAACCTTGTGGAAAGCCTTCCCAGAAGAGTTGAAGCTGTTTTAGCTGCAAAGGGTGGGCCAACTCCATATTAAACCCTACGGATTAAGAATGGGATGACATTAAAGTTCATGTACACATTAAGGCAGGTGTCCCAAAACTTTTGGCAGGAGACTGAAGGGAAAAAATGAAAAGAAAGTGATGTTGGAGATGACAAGGAGAAATTTAAATGTTACTATTATCCTTTTTTTTTTTTTTTTTTGGCCTTCAAACGTCTTAAAATGCATATGTAGATCAGAAAAATCTAAATTTTAAGAAGTTAATATGGTGTTATTTTAGAGACAATACTTCACTCCTGAATGAATCAGCAGTTTGAACGAATGGAATGAATTAGGCATTTATCGACACATACTGGCAGTTGTAGTTTCTTATTTAGAGTATAATTTCTTTAAAAAAAAATCATATTTCCATATTAATAATAAAAATAAATAAATAAATAAATAAAGATATAGTTCACCCAAAAATTAAAATTCAGTCATCATTTACTCCACCTCATGGTCCAAAAGTATGTGTACCCTACCCATAACTTTTCCCTAAAATCAGAGGGAAATGATAGTTGCATAATGATATGTTGTGGAAGCACCTAACCCAGGTTGTAACCCTAAACTTGACATAAATGGTAAACTTGTCCCACAAATCTGATTGGTTGATTGGAATGTTGTTCCAGGATCAACAAAGATGTCCAGGAACATGTTGTACTTGGTGAAATCACGGTCACCAATGGCATGTATATTTGTTTGTTTTTGTTGAGGGTCACATGAAGTGCAACAGAAACCCTAAAGGGACATGGTGATAGGGGGAAAATTAATTTGAATTCCTTTCTCGTAAATGTTTTGCATTCCTTTCTCGGGGGTGCGCAAAACTTTTGTGAAAGAAATATATAAAAATATATAATTTTCCTCCCATTTCATATTTATTTTCCATCACCATGTCCCTTTAGTGCCTCTGTAGGGGTCTGGTTGATTAAAGGAAATTGAAAATGGAAGGGGATGTTTGTTTGATTCTCTTCATATAAAACACTTAAAATGACCCACATCTTCTGCCTGTTGTTCTAACAGCCTACATTGTGACATGTGATCCCATTTATAGCTGGTAAAGATTTGGCCATCTGAAAAAATGTGGCTCTGGATTAGGGTGATCAAATCCAATGTTGCTTTGGAAAAATTAGATGGATTACCTGATCCTGGGAAATATGGGATTTCCAAATCTAGATAATTATATTTGAGATTACATTTTTTGAACACCTGGGCCTTAACAGGTTCTTAACTTTAGAAGACAGCGTAACAGTAATTCCATGGATAGATTATATTCTACCATCTTACTAATATGAAAAAAAAAAAAAAAAAAATTAGATGTACTCTCTGCAGAAGTCACTCTGCAGAAACAAACATTGTTAGGACTACCCTAGCTAATAGGGAACATTCCCATACCTTCGTAATGTTGAGAAAAAATGATCTTAGAACAATGTTCTTGGAACGTCCGTATGACGTTATTTGTACTATTATTATCTGCTGAATGTTTTCAGAATGTTATCATAAATGTTCTAAGTACAACGTTCATGGAATGTCCTAACAATGTAATTTGTACTTAAAGGGTTAGTTCACCCAAAAATGAAAATTCTGTCATTTATTACTCACGTTCATGCCGTTCCAGACCCGTAAGACCTTCGTTAATCTTCGGAACGCAAATTGAGATATTTTTGTTGAAATCCGATGGCTCCGTGAGGCCTGCATAGGGAGCAATGACATTTCCTCTCTCAATATCCATAAAGGTACTAAAAACATATTTAAATCAGTTCATGTGAGTACAGTGGTTCAATATTTATATATTATAAAGCCACAAGAATATTTTTGTCGCACCAAAAAAACAAAAAAAAACAAAAAAAACACTTATTTGTTATAGATCCCTTGTCTCCCTGGACTCCATTTCCCAAGTTCCTCCTGTTCTCCACACCTGCACTCACTTCCCTCGTCAGCTCCTCATCAGCACTCATCACCTGCACCTGGACTCTATTGTTAGCTCTCCTATATAATGCACTCACTCCCTGCACTCCTTGTCCGTTCTCTGTTTGTGTTAGCGTTTTGTATGGTGTTCTCTGCCTTCGTTTATATTAAAGTATTGAATGTATTGTGGAAATCCGTATCTGCCTCATCTCTACACCAGCAAACGTAACAGAAGAACGGACCCTAAGCGACCGGATTTTCCACAAAAAAAAATGGAGACTTCCACCAGCTTCCTGGCTCCTGCTCCTCCAACGCCTCTCACTCTTCTGACAACCGGCGATCGCCTCATCGGGCTCCTACAGGTGGGTCGTTCGCTGGAGAGGTATGTGGAGGAGTTCGTTGAGCTTGCTTTCTTGTCTGACTGGCCTGATGCATGGTTGATCTCCCTGTTTTTGGATGGATTGGATGACGACACTATCCGTTTTGATGAACCTGTTTTTTGTTTCTCCTTAAGCGAAACTATCAATTTAATTTTGTGGTTAAATGGCTCCAAATTCTACGTGGATAGGGTTCAGGATAAGTGTTGTCGTCCAGTCCATCCAGAAACACGGTTGGCCGGGCCAGTCAGTCAGCCTCCGTCCTCCTCCGCATACCCCTCCAGCGAAGGTTCCCCCTGTGTCCTGCCGGGCCCACAAATCTCCGCTGGGTCCGGTAAACCTAAGAGGAGGAAGAGGAAGAAGGGCGAGCGCTCTCCAGTCTCCTGCGAGCCAGTCTCTCCAGTCTCCTGCGAGCGCTCTCCAGTCTCCTGCGAGCCAGTCTCTCCAGTCTCCTGCGAGCCAGTCTCTCCAGTCTCCTGCGAGCCAGTCTCTCCAGTCTCCTGCGAGCCAGTCTCTCCAGTCTCCTGCGAGCCAGTCTCTCCAGTCTCCTGCGAGCCAGTCTCTCCAGTCTCCTGCGGGCCAGTATCTCCAGAGCCCGCTCCAGTATCTCCAGAGCCCGCTCCAGTATCTCCAGAGCCCGCTCCAGTATCTCCAGAGCCCGCTCCAGTATCTCCAGAGCCTGCTCCAACCCTGTGCGAGCCACCTAGTGAGGTGGCCTGGCTTATAGACTTTTGGACAGAGCCAAGTTCTCCAGTCTCCGCCGAGCCAAGTTCTCCAGTCTCCGCCGAGCAAGCCGCTCCAGTCTCCGCCGAGCAAGCCGCTCCAGTCTCCGCCGAGCCTGCCGCTCCAGTCTCCGCCGAGCAAGCCGCTCCAGTCTCCGCCGAGCAAGCCGCTCCAGTCTCCGCCGAGCAAGCCGCTCCAGTCTCCGCCGAGCCTGCCGCTCCAACCCTCTCCGAGCCTGCCGCTCCAACCCTCTCCGAGCCTGCCGCTCCAACCCTCTCCGAGCCTGCCGCTCCAACCCTCTCCGAGCCTGCCGCTCCAACCCTCTCCGAGCCCTCAGCTGCCCCAGCTCCAGCCGCCGCCCGAGCCCTCAGCTCCAGCCGCCGCCGGCGAGCCCTCAGCTCCAGCCGCCGCCGGCGAGCCCTCAGCTCCAGCCGCCGCCGCCGAGCCCTCAGCTCCAGCCGCCGCCGCCGAGCCCTCAGCTCCAGCCGCCGCCGCCGAGCCCTCAGCTCCAGCCGCCGCCGCCGAGCCCTCAGCTCCAGCCGCCGCCGCCGAGCCCTCAGCTCCAGCCGCCGCCGCCGAGCCCTCAGCTCCAGCCGCCGCCGAGCCCTCAGCTCCAGCCGCCGCCGAGCCCTCAGCTCCAATATCCACCGCCGAACCAACCGCTCCATGCGCCGCCAAACCAGCTCCATGCTCCTCCACCCACATATTGACTTTATTCCTTAGACTCCTCAATATGATCATAAACCTCTCCAAGTATTTTTTGGGGGGGGCCAAGTACCCGTGGGTGGGGGACATGTGGGCGCCACACATGTGGGTGGGCCTCCGCCGTGGCAGCCCGCTGCACCTGACCCTCCATGGCAGCCCGCTGCACCTGACCCTCCATGGCAGCCCGCTGCACCTGACCCTCCATGGCAGCCCGCTGCACCTGACCCTCCATGGCAGCCCGCTGCACCTGACCCTCCATGGCAGCCTGCTGCACCTGACCCTCCATGGCTGCCCACGGCTCCAGACCCGCCATGGTTCATGGATCCGCCCTGGAGACCTCCGTTCCTGTCCGCTCCTCTCCCTGCACCTGCATGAGGTCTCCAGGGCGCCCGCCCCCCCTCCCGGTGTCTCCATCTACGGCGCGAGGTCGCGCCTACCGGGAGGGGGGAGTACTGTTATAGATCCCTTGTCTCCCTGGACTCCATTTCCCAAGTTCCTCCTGTTCTCCACACCTGCACTCACTTCCCTCGTCAGCTCCTCATCAGCACTCATCACCTGCACCTGGACTCTATTGTTAGCTCTCCTATATAATGCACTCACTCCCTGCACTCCTTGTCCGTTCTCTGTTTGTGTTAGCGTTTTGTATGGTGTTCTCTGCCTTCGTTTATATTAAAGTATTGAATGTATTGTGGAAATCCGTATCTGCCTCATCTCTACACCAGCAAACGTAACATTATTTAGTGATGGCCGATTTCAAAACACTGCTTCAGGAAGCTTCAGAGCATAATGAATCAGTGTGTCGAATCTGCAGTTCGGAGCGCCAAAGTCACGTGATTTCAGCAGTTTGGAGGTTTGACAAGCGATCCGAATCATGATTCGAAACGCTGATTCATTATGCTCCAATTCTTCCTGAAGCAGTGTTTTGAAATCAGCCATCACTATATAAGTCGTTATTTTGTTTTTTTGGTTCACCAAAAATATTTTCGTCGCTTTATAATATTAATATTGAACCACTGTACTCACATGAACTGATTTAAATATGTTTTTAGTACATTAATGGATCTTGAGAGAGAAAATGTCATTGCTGGCTATGGAGGCCTCACTGAGTCATCGGATTTCATCGAAAATATCTCAATTTGCGTTCCGAAGATTAACGAAGGTCTTACAGGTGTGGAACGGCATGAGAATGAGTAATTAATGACAGAATTTTCATTTTTGGGTGAACTAACCCTTTAATGAATGTTCTTGTAATGTTGAGAGAAAACGTTCTTAGAATAACATTCACAAAACATCTTTATAATGTTATTATTATCTGCTGAATGTTTTCATAATGTTATCATAAAACGTTCTGAGAATAACATTCATAGAACATCCTTATGATGTAATTTGTATTTAATGAATGTTCTTGTAATATAGAGAGAAAATGTTGTGAGAACAACATTCATGGAACATCCTTACCATGTTTTTTTAACTTGATGAACATTCTCATATCATTGAGAGACAACCTTCTCAGAATGTCTTTATGGTGTTATTAATATTTGCTGAATATTTTTAGAATGTTTGCATAAAATGTTGTGACAACAATTTTAATGAAACGTCCTTAGAGTGTTATTTTTTAAAGTCTAATTCAAATTTTTGTGTAGTACTTTTCATAATACACATTGATTCAAAGCAGCTTTACAGAAAATCATGATGTTATACTGTTTATAGTATCTTAAAATCTTAATGCCCTGTAGTCTCATTTAACAGATTCCCAACTCAGATAACGTTCTCTTTGGCTAACGTTTTCACAAGGTTCTCTCAAAGTTATGAACAAACTTTCTTCCAGTAACATTAATAGAACATTCAATCAAAGTTATCTGGTCTTTAAAAAAGTTCTCAAAATGTTAGCACAAAAAGTTATTTATATGTTGTTCATGGAACATATTTTTGAAATGGTTTACTTTAGTTGGATGTTCATCTAACAGTTTTTAAACGTTACTACTTTTTGATCAAGAGAATTGAAGAGAACATGCATAAGGAACAAACAATGAATGGAAGTTGTATATTAAATATGCAGGCAAGCAGGACTAATACACTAGTTTTATAAAAAGCTAATAAAAATATGTTCTTAGAATGTTTTGCTAACATTCCCATTAAGTTATGAAAACGTTATTTCTGAAAGTTTTCTGAATGTTCAAATCATAGTTTTTTTTAAAATGTTTTAAGAAAGTTTTGTCCTAACATTTACATAACTTTTAAAGAATGTTATTCAAAGTTATGGGAATGTTCCCTGCTGGAATTGAACCTAATGCATCACACTAATCACTCAGAACTTCCCAGAGACTCTTACACAATTTAGTGTACTACTACAGCACATATAAAGTCTTCCCTGTTATTTTTTTATTTATTTTTTTTTTATTTTTTTTTGTGTGTGTGTGTAATTCAAATATTTAATGCACTTTGAATCTTTCATGCTCTGGGAAAATACTCTGGAAAAATGTGTCTTAACAATCGTTAGTATGTAAGAATTCTGTTAATTTGAAATCCATGTTTATGTAAATACAAACAATAAATATAAAGAAAGCAGCACAGTAGGGTAACACTGTCACCTCACAGGATAGAATGTCCCCAGTTCGAGTCCCGGCTGAGCTAGGAGTTAGAAGATTGTCAGTTTCCTCCAGGTACAATTTCCTCCACAGTAAAAAAACAAACAAACAAACAAAAACAAAAAAAAAACATGAGGCATAGGTAAGTTGGCAATACTAAATTGTCTGTGTGTGAGCCTGGTGATGTACTGTTTTGAATGTTCAGAAAACATTAGGAAAAAAAGTTTTCATAACATTTTCAAAATGATAGAATGTAATGTTCCTTTAACATTTACATAAACAAAGAATAATACATTAAAAAAACATTAAAAAAATAAACATTTTATAACTGAATGAGAATGTTAGCAAAACATTCTAAGAACATATTTTTCAGGGACAGTACCCAACATTTTATGAAAACAATTCATCAAAGGCATCAGTAAACTATTATACAAAGTTTATTATTACACATTTGAGTGATTCTGAGAAAGTAAAGTTGATGAAAAATGAAAAAATAAAAAAATAAATAAAAAAAATCAAACCGGCTCTAAACATACCTATACAAAATTATTCAACCCCCAAAAGTCAAATTTTGTGTAGAATCTTTTATTCTTTAGAACCTCCAAATAACGCTGCCTGTAACTGCTTAGAAGCTTCTGTCACATCTCTACTGCAATCTCACCTCATTCCTCACTTGAAAAAGCTTCCAGATCACTGAATGTCTTTGGTTTCCATGTTACTTGTCATGGGTGCAGGCAGGAAGTGCACGAAGACGAAGATTTAAATAATATAGCCTTTAATCCAAGCATGTACAACAGGAGAAATCAGGAAAGCAAACATAACACACCTTAACATTGACAACTCCAGACAAAGAACACAGGGCTTAAATAGGCAGGACTGAGAAGATAATGAACTGAACAGGTGAATGTAATCAAACAATTAGACAAACTGGGAAACTGGGTCACAGGGAAACACAATGAAACATATGAACTCTGACAGTACGCCCCCCTCTGGAAAGGCACGTCCTTGTGCCATGCAAGGTCCAACTGAGGAGAGAGGGCAGGGGCTCTGGAGGTGAACGAGGAAGAGGGACAAAAACAGTCAATAAAAAACAGAACAATCCATGGGGGAGTGGAGGGTGGGAGGAGCCAAGCGGGAGCCTGGAGCAGGAGGAGCCAGATGTTGGACCAGAGACCAACCATGACGAGGCCCCAGGGTGGAGTCGAAGGTGGGAGAAGCCATGGTGGAGACTTGAGAGGTGCCACCCTGGGGACAGCCGATGGAGACACCACTGGACATGGAGACCCAGGTGGAGCTGACATGCGGAGAGCCCACACAACACTGCTGGCCCTGGAGACCGAGGTGAAGCTGCGGCGACGAGCCTCCGAGGTGTAACACGGGAACCTGAAGACTAAGGCGAAGGCAGTGGGACTGAGGACGAAGGCGGAGCCATGCGGAACCGAAGGTGCAGGTAGGACGACGTCTGACCAAGGCAGAGCCCGTGGGACGAGGGAGCCCGGTGGAGTCGTAAGGCTGAAGGTTTCCAGTGGAGCCGAGGGAGGGAGGAGCCAAGGCAGAGACGATGTGTCAACACCCAACAGACTGCGGTGGAGTGTTGGGTTCAGAGGCTGGAGGTGGAGCCAGGGGATCCTCTGGTTTAGGCGAAGCTGGTGACCTGAGGCACCAAAGCAGATTCACACACTTGGGTGCAGGAGATGAAGAGGGGCTGAAGGGTACCAGTGGAGGCGGGGCTGAGGAACTTCCAGTTAGAGGAGGCGGGAGAGGGAGGCTGGGAGGGATCACAGGAGATACTGGGCTGGACGGAACCAGCAGGGAAACAGACAGTTCAGGGCTGGACGGAACCAGCGGGGAAACAGACAGTTCAGGGCTGGACGGAACCAGCGGGGAAACAGGCAGTTCAGGGCTGGATGGAACCAGCGGGGAAACAGACAGTTCAGGGCTGGACGGAACCAGTGGGGACAGAAGAAATTACCTCCTCAAACACATTCAATAGTCCAACAGTTGTTCCAGTTACCATAGTGATCTCATCCACCGCGGTGAGGTTGTGGGCGGGGCTTTCCTCCCACCCCTCGAACTCCACTAACACTCCCTCTGCAACACACTCTGCATCTCACGCACCTAGTCAGACACATGGGTTGTGGTTCAAACTCTGGGGCGACGACTCCTCCTGTTCTCTCTTCAGGATTGGTCCCGTCCATTGCGGCAAGTTGAAGTCCATGGTCTGTGGTGGGCTCTCATCTCTCCATCGTGCATGTCGTCGGTGGCAGATGGCTGGTCTCTGGATGTGGAGTGGGAGGACTAAATAAGAAGGACTGATAAGATATTGAACTGAACAGGTGAATGTAAAACAATCAGACACACTGGGAAACACAATGAAACATATGAACTCTGACATTACCACTGCTTTCTACAAATTCCACCAAATATTTTCAATGAGATTTCAACCTAAGATTGTACAGGTCACTCAAGAACATTCTACGACTGATCCCTGAACCAAGTTTTAGTAGATTTGGATGTACAGTGGTGCTTAGAATTATTGGCACCCTTGGTAAATATGAACAAAGAAGCTTGTAAAAATAAATCTGCATTGTTAATCCTTTTGATCTTTTATTTAAAGAAATAAAAGAAGTAAAATAATTGAAAATTTAGGGAAAATCTCTTTATGAAATAATTGTTTTTCTCCAAAACACAGCCACAATTATTGCCACCCTTTTATTCAATATTTTTTGCAACCTCCTTTTGCCAAGATAGCAGAATCTCTCCAGATCCTTCAGATTCCCAGCTCCATGTTGGTTCTTCTTCTCTTCAGTTCACTCCACTCATTTTCTTTAGGGTTCAGGTCAGGGAACTGGGACGACCATGGCAGAAGCTTTATTTTGTGCTCAGTGACACATTTTTGTGTTGGTTTTGATCTTTGTTTTGGATCATTGTCCTGATGGAAGATCAACCATGGCCCATTATAGGATTTCTAGCAGAAGCATTTGGGTTTTGATTTTTATCTGTTAGTATTTGATAGAATCCACAATGCTATGTATCTGAAGAAGATGTCCATGACCTCCAGCGGAAAAATAGGCCCACAACATTAAAGATCCAGCAATATATTTAACCGTAGGCATGGGGTACTTTTTATCCCTGTGTGCACCAAACCCATCTGCCAAAAAAGCTCTTATTTTTAGTTTCATCTGACCATAGAAGCTGGTCACTTTTGAAGTTCCAGTCTTGTCTGACAGCTGAATATGCTGGAGATTGTTTCTGGATGAGAGCAGAGGATTTTTCTTGAAACCCTCCAAAAAAACAACTTGTGATGATGTAGGTTATGTTTGATAATTTTTTTAGGCTTTCTGAGACTCAAGACTCAACTAATCTCTGCAATTCTCCAGCTGTGATCCTCAGAGAGTCTTTGGCCACTCAAACTGTCTTCCTCACCACGCATTAGGACTATATAGACACATGTCCTCTTCCAGGCAGATTTTTAACATCTTTAGTTGATTGAAACTTCTTAATTATTGGGTAACACTTTAAAATAACATTTAGTTATAAGTCACTTATAAATTATTAGTTAATGATGAACGAATCATTTACAAAACATGGCTATACATTCATAAATGATCAATAAGTGATATGTTAACATTTTATGAATGTTTTATTAATTCAGTTATGAGACACTTATAAATTATTTGTTATTGATGAGCAAAATTATGTGAGCACCTGATGTGAGCTTCAGTGGAAGGTAAAACCGGTTCAGAGGTTCACTTAACAAATAATTTATAAATGACTTATAACTGAATAAATAAAACATTCATAAAATATTAGTATATAATTTATTAATCATTTATGAATGTATATTCATGTTTCGTAAATGATTCGTTAATCATTACTAATAATTCATAAATGACTTATGACTGAATGTTATTATAAAGTGTTGCCAATTATTGCCCTGATAGTGGAAATGGGGATTTCCAATGCTTTAGATATTTTCTTACAGCCACTTTCTATTTTGTGAAGCTCAACAATCTTTGCTGCACATCAGAACTATATTCTTTGGGTTTACTCATTGTGATTAATGATTACAGGAATTTGGTCTTTGTGTTTCCTCATGTTTATAATCCTGTGGAACAGGACGTCATGGCTGGACAATTTCATGTTTCATGTTTATAAAAAAAAAAAAAAAAAAAAAAAAGGGAATATGAATGGGATATATATATATATATATATATATATATATATATATATATATATATATATATATTTATACAACAGTTCTGTCTGGTTCTCGAATCTGACTGGCTGATAGCCATGCGATATTTCAGTGATAACAGCACTCCTACTGCCTTTTCACCGTTTGTATCACTCCGCTTGAAGTGACCGTCATGGCGGCCGATCAAATCAACCGTAATTTTTACAAATACTACTTCTTGTACCACGAACTGTAGTTTTAATAGTTTTTTAGGCGAGAATGTAGTTGTTTAGACCTGAAATATGTGACTCATATTTAATAACAGCGCCTATTTTACCATTTGTTTTGACGTTTTCGGAGATGCGAGCTCGAGTGGGTCAGCGGCCGTTCAGTGCTTCTGTAACCGCCGAGAACAGCTTCATCTCGGCCAATGCCTCGGGGATTTGCCGCTGGCTCTTATAGTGGTTAAACATGAGACATAATTCAATTTGAGTACATAGAACGGGCAATCTTTGGTCTTATTAATCTATTATTTGTTCCAGAGCAAGTCGAATTGTGCTATATTAAATTTGATAATAATAAACGTTACATTACATCCTTATATAGCACATTGGCTACAACTAGACGGGACATATCAGACTCTTCTCCGCTCTTCAAATACGTAAAACATTAAACTTTATAAACATATGTATTTTTGAGTAAAGAAAACGCTTTACAATTTTTTTTCAACAGATCTTTATTTACCTTTGCATTGCACAGAGGAGATGTCCAAACTGCGTGCGCACTTTATTCAGGAGGTGAGGCAGATTAATGAGGTTTGATTGACAGTTTGAGGATCCAATGGAGTTAGGAGGTTTTGTCACAAGCTCTTTAAAATCCTTTTCATTCGTTAAATATTTGTAAAACCCACATACAAGCGTAAATGGTGACCTAATGTTTTACTAGTGCTTTATGTTTGACTGAACTGTACATTTGTGCTTATTTGTTGTTCTAAATATTATTGTTAATAAATATGATTTTATATAAAGATGTCCATTAAGTAATATGGATTGAGTGAACATTACATTAATACGCCATTAGATGGCGGCAACACTTTACAGGAGAATGAGTCAGTGAAGCACAAGAGACTTTTAAATTGAAAGGAACTTTTGCAAAAGGAAGTTGTTTTAGCGCTGTGGTGTAATGGATGTTACGGAAAAGGACAAATACAAAGATCGCTTTCCTCAGCGGACATTCAAACGGACTTGTATAAAGGATATAATATTATAGACATCGACTTGAAGAATGAATGTAATGCAATATACCAGACACAGGTAATAGCCTACTCTCTCTCTCTCTCTCTCTCTCGCTCTCGCTCTCTCTAATACTGTACAAAATTCAATGTGTTTCAATGAAGCGACTCAACGTTCCTTCGTTACTAGTTCTAAAGTGACGTTTTAGAGTTAGTAACGGAGGCTTGGTTCAACTGACAACTTGAGTTTTGAAACGTTCCTTCGTTACTAGTTCTGAAGTGACGTTTTAGAATTAGTAACGGAGGCTTGGTCCAACTGTCAAATTGAGATTTGAATCCGTGGCGGAAGGAAGTAGTGCTGCACAAAAGAGGGTTTTAAAGACACTCCGTTGTTGTTCTTATTTATTTACACACTCGTGCCGTCGAACTGTTGTATAAACGCAATATCACACTCGTAGCCGTGCGATATGGCTGTATATCAGCACGCTGTGATTACCTGCGGCCTCGTGCCTACGGACGAATCACAGCGTGCTGATATACAGCCATATCGCACGGCTACTCGTGTGATATTGCTCATATATATATATATATATATATATATATATATATATATATATATATATATATATATTTTTTTTTTTTTTTTTTTTTTGGTTATAATTTTATGAATTAAAGATCAAAAGATCAAAAGGATAAAAAAATGCAGATTTATTTTTACAGTCATCTTTGATCATATTTACCAAGGGTGCCAATAGTTTTGAGCTCAACCGTACACTTTGTGACGGCTGTCCGGCAGGAAAGTCCACTGATCACCAAACTTCAGTCTCTGCACCGAAGGCATCACCATCTTTGCCAAAATGGCTTAATACTTCAAAGAATTCATGATGTCCTTCATACAGTCAAGCTTTCTACTTGCTGCAACAGCAAAGAACCCCCATAACAAGACTAGGCCACCTCCATGTTTGACCAAGGAGATGGTGTTCTTTTGCTCATAAGCTTTGCAGCTTTCCTGAAACAGGCTCTTGACCAAGAAGAACATAAAGGGCTGACTTGAATATGCTTAAATTCATTTGGATATACCTGTGGAAGAATTTTTTATGGAGGGATGTGACCAAACTGGAACATTTTGGACCCATGGATCAGCAGTACGTCTGGTGCAAAAAAGGCAAAGCTTATGAGCAAGAAGAACACCATCTCCATTGTCAAACATGGAGATGGTCCAGCCTTGTTATGTTTAGAGTCAGTTTGATTTTTTTTTTTCCTTTCTTTTTTTCATCAACTTTACATTCTTGGAATCACTCAATGTGTATTAACAAACTTGTTATAATAGTTTACTGATGGCTTTGATGAATTGTATATTATATATATATATACATATATATATATATATATATATATATATATATATATATATATATATATATATATATATATATATATATATATATATGTGTGTGTGGGATATTTGAGATTGGTCTTGATAAGGGCTCTGATGACTGGCACCTTAAAAGTTATAGGATATTTCCTAAAGAAAGTGAAGAGCTAATAATGTTGGGAAAGGTTTCCGAAATTATAGGTAACACCTATTTCAATAGCTTAGCTGGGTATAGGAACAAGCATACATGTAGTTGATGCTTTTTGGTTTTGTAAACTCTTCTTGTTGCATAGCATCAAATGACTGAAGTTGTTTGTAGGCGACACTAAGAACACATTCTTGTGAGATGCTATGGTTCATGGTAGCATAATTCTGATTTGTTTTTAAGCATTTTCTCTCACTGCATGATTTCTCAGACTGTGTTTCTCTCTCTAAAGAGGAAATGGAAAATTTTGAGTGGTGCTGAAGCCGAGTGATTACAGAACACTTTGAGTGGGCAAAGGGAAATTTATGTTGCTCCACTCCACTGAGCCACACTGTTCCAGGCCAGCTTTCAGAATGTGTTGATTTGTGACACACAAAGCTTGATTATTATTATTATTATTATTATTATTATTATTAGTTTTTTGGAACTATTTTCATTGGTGGAGAAGAAATTTACAAACTATCTGGCCTTTCTGCAACTGACAAATTTAAGTACAGCATTTAAGTACAGCAGCTGATTCACCTTTCATACTTAGTGAGGCACTTTAATTTGTTTTGTGAGAGCAAAAAGAGTTGTTGATTCAAGCCATGGTGTCATGAAAATTGTCAGTTCTCAGAAGCAAATTACTTGTTCCTACTGAAGATTTTATCTTACTTCAATCTTTTTACCTGACAGAAAAGTAATATAAAAGTCCATCACAGCTCTTTAAAGTCAATCTTCTCACAATTTTTTAAAGATAAGAATTCAAAGAACCAGGAACTTCATTAGACAGTTTACTGCATATCAAACCAAACCTGTCAAAATGTCAAGCAGTCAGTGAAAATTGCAAAAGATTTAGAGAAATAATAATAGTAATAATAATAATAATAATAAAAATAAATAAAATAAAATAATATTAGTGTCATGTTAGAGTCAACTGGCAAAAGAAGATTGATCAACTAAAACTGTTAATGTGTTGAACAACTTCATTAGTAACATATACATAGTTAAGGGATAGCAATGGATACATATAACCAACACTCTTCATTTATGATTGACCTTTAAAAACAATATAGTCCAGTGTTTCTTAAGACCAGATTTGGTCATAATAGGAATGCCTGTACCATAATGGATTAATACAATCAAAAGTGTGCCCTTTTTAAGATAAAAAGTGGTGCACTGTAAACAACAGAAAAAACAAAAAAATAAATGTAAAAAAAAAAAAGAAATTATATAACCCAGTCAACCAAAACCAATGCATAAAGCACTGTTGCATTCTACATTAATCTTATAGATTTTGCTTAAGCCATGTTACATAGTTGTCCATCATCCTGTGCCCAATATCAAAGTCTGTGGGCCACATAGTTAACATTAGTGCACCGTGAAATCCACTGGGGTAATGTTCATGTGTGACATCAACTCCAGCATTACGCAAACGTGTGACATACATCAAACCATCATCTCGCAGTACATCATACTCGCAGGTCAACACATAGGCCTTAGGCAGTAAACGCAACGTTGTGTCTGGCACTAGCAATGGCGATGCTCGTGGATCTGCAAGCAAATGATGGGGACCAATAGAGTGCACTGGACTTTTTCCAGTGACCACAGGTGGAGCACTGTAATTGTAAGTCTGGCGATAAGAATCAGGTAAGTATGAACTCCAATTGACAAATTTAAGCAGAGCAGCTGATTCATGGTTATTATGTCTGTTTGCCATCATGGCTCTGAAAAATGATTTGTCACTGGTGAAATACTCGCTCCAAAACCTCACCATCAGTGTGCGAGGCAGTATAGGCATGTATTGGTTCTGCTGATAGGAGGGAGTGTTAAGATCCAAGGCTTGCAGGACAGGGTAGATTAGAGCCTGGGCCTTTAGCTGGACATGCTGTTGTGGGTCCTTCTGCAACTGAGTATACATAAATATATACATATTGAACAGTTTATATATTCCTCTGTAAAAATTCAACTCAGTGAAATAAAACAACTTCAGTTAAATGTCTAAAGTTTAAAAGTAAAATCAAAGTGTTGCAAAAGTTGCAAACTGTTGTGTTAAGTTAACTGTTTTTTTTTTTCAAGCAGTTCTGCTGAAGAAAGCTGAACATTTCAAAACTCTTAAAATCATTTAGAAAAGAAGTAATTATTGTGACAAGTTAAATGAATGAAAAAAAAAAAAAAACCTAATGATGAAAAAATATATAGTGTAGGTAACATGCTACTAATTAGTATAAGGCACAACATTTGCAGAATAATGAATTGATTACTGTATGTTTCATCTGTCAGAGTCCTATAAAAAGTATTATACTAAAAATTGTAAATCCTACTCTAGTCCTTCAAGCAATTTTTTTAGATCTTACCTGCTGAGCCACTGCAGCTGCAAGGTTGCCTCCTGCACTGTCTCCAGACACAGCAATCCGCTCTGGATTAATATGGTAGACCTTCAGCACCTCAACACGAAGAAAGTACTTCACCACACGATACACATCCTCAAACTGGACAGGAAAATGATAAGCTGGGGCCAAACGATACCTGCACAGAGCAAATTATGCTGGTATTGTTATTCTTAATTCTATTTTTCTGTCAGAATAAAACAATTCTTCAAATATATATTGACCTAAGCAATATCACTCAAGTAGGAGTGATGTTATGGATAGCATGGCTGTCCATAGTCACCACAAACTACATATGTTGCAGTTTTAATGTATTTTAATAAAATGTTAAAAAGGAAAAAAAAAAAGTAGCATCCCATCTGTAATAGTGTCTGCGCTTCCTGTAGTGGCAGCTGAGGTCACTAAGCTTGATCTGTGTTTATTGTTGGTTTGCAAGCTCCAATAGACTTCTCACTTCTTGCAAAACAAACCTTAGGAAATGTCTCTGTTACGTCTGGAATCTTAGTAACCTGAATCGGGAACGAGATCGGTTTCTGACGCTATGGAAACATCCCTAGGTGTGACAATGGTCTAAAGCAGTGTTTCTCAACTGGAGGGTCGCGACCCAAAAGTTGGTCGCAAGACCGTTTTGAGTGGGTCACGGAGTGTGCAGTCAAGGAAACAAGGTGTTTTTTTCTTTTTTTTCTGAATCAAGACTTTTATTTTGAAAGATGTGAATGAAAGTGGTCGACTCCTGTCAGATGCAGTTTAGGTAAAGAGTGCCTTTGAAAAACGCATTGTCCTTATTCAGTATCTGAGGTCAGATGAGATGTTGTCAGGCTAAATGTCTGTTATTATTCTTATTTTCATAACTTGTTACGAAATAAAAAGTCTCTCACCTCAGAAAAACACACTTTCCTGTCCTGTCAGATGTTGAACTGCTCGTAACACAACACTCTTTAATTACACATGAAAATGCGGCGGCGGGCGCTGTAAATCACTTCACTATGAAGAGCAAAATAAATAAGCATGCAACGTCGTTGTTACATTGTCAAATAGTAAGTCGTGAGATTGCCAAAAAGAACCAATAAATTACATTGTTTGTACTTTGTGTGTTAGCTAAGAAGGATTTGCATGCAGGTATGATGTTCATTCTATTCATAAGGATCAGTGTCCATATGTTTCAATAATAGTTCATATTAGTATTGTGTATTTACTATGGTAACTGTTGTTCCCGTAACACCAAAATTTCAAATAATTTGAGACCTAGCATTGGTTCTGGGAGCATTAGCAGAAGCCCAATTTGAGTCTCAGAAAAAAAAGTTGACTCTTAAAGTGGCTCTTGTACTAGCATTGACTTCAATCAAGAAAGTTTAGTTTAGTTTTATTTAAAGTTTGACAAGGCAGGATATTGCAGCACAAAACCCTGAAGTCTGTCAAACAAAACACACAATCGAAACAACCTCATGTACCTGGATTAAAACAAATAATAAAAAAAAAAAAAACAGATAAAATGAAATAATTTTTAGAAATTCCTCCTGAGGAACACCAGCTGGAAATCTAGCTGGAAAGTATTAGTTCTGGCAGGCCACGTAGGCATAGCTCATCAGCTGACTATCAGCTGTCCAATCTCTCCAATCACAATGATTCTCCTATCACGGTACACGTAAATATAAGTGGCACTATTACGCATTTCCAGCTTAGCCAGCTCGCAACCAACTCTTCCTCCCACCCTCCATGAAATCAGTAGGCTATTCCTATTTCATATAGCTGTATGTTCTGCACTCTCTCTCTCTGTTTCAGATCACTGAATCAAGATAAGCCTTCCAAGCAGCCCTCGAACGTTGTCTCATTCACCATCTCTATTCATATCTTTCATTGCATTATTTGAATAGTAATTGTTTCAATGTTATGCTGATGGTTCCGGGGGGTTATTACAGGCCCAGATAATCTTTATTATTGTAAAGCTGAACCCCCATATGGAACCATACCACCAAACCAAATGTTGTATATTAATAACAATAAATATGTTTCATTGTCAAAGTGGTCCTGACTGAATTAAATAAGAGTTAGACACACAGGAGCCCCACTTCACCTTTTGCTCTCTGTTACTCAGATAGCTCCTTACAGTGAGCCAAAGGGGTCATCTGACATTCATGTCAGCTAAAACATGAAGCATTTTACAATGATCAATAGTGTTAAAAGCTTGAGTAAAATCAACAAAAACAGCATGAATATCCAATTTAGGGTTGCTGTTGAGTGCTTTGTGCCAGTCTTGCAAAATTTGAATCAAAGCAGTGTCAGCAGATCTGTTCGCCATAAAGCCATGTTACCTCCAGAATAGCATCTCTGAGGATTCCTTTATACATTTTTTCCAAAACAGCTGAGTAAAGAAATTTGGCGGTAATCTGCTGGAAAACTGGGCTTTGCTTTTTTAGGAACAACCTTAACTATAGCCTCCTTCCATTGTTTTGGAAAAATATTATGTTGCATGCATGAATGGAAGATATCACATAACACTGGCGCCAATTCCTCGAGAAAAGTTTTAAAGACCCAGTTCACTTTGTGGAGTCTAGCCTTAACTTGTCCAATACTCAGAGGTGGTATACTCTAGTAGGACAACTTACAGGTAACTTCTTCCTCAGACAGAGAAGTGTGACTCGCATAATCCCACAAGGAAGCAAAGTGCATGGTCAAGATGTCACACTCATGTTGCATGATGTTCTGATGATCCTGAGACACCACATCACTCTTATCTCCTTCCATGCCCATTAGTGCCTTCACAGACTTAAACCATTGTTTAGGCTTAGTGCCTCACAGTTCCTCCACCTCATGCTTATACTATTGTTTCTTTGTGTCCTTACTTTTTGGCAATGATTGATTTTAAATTCCTATAACAGGTTTTATTGCCTGAACAAAATCACACTGTCTATCTTTTATCAGATCTTTAATTTGTACAGTCATCCACGGCTTATTGTTTGTGATAGAAATTTTTTTAAACAGAACTATTTTATCCAAGACAGACCAGATAGTAAAGTGAAGGCACTAACCTTAGCCTCAGGGTCCATATCCTCATGAGTATGAAAAAAATCAGTAGTATTCATGAGAAGGCCCAGTTGCCTATTTGTTTCAGAGGTATGTTTTCTACAAAAAATTGCTTGATAGGCTTGGTAGGCCAATTTTCAGCCTTTAGCAAGATAGTCTTATGGTCAGAAGAGCCAACAGGAGGCAAATGCTCTGGTGACTCATACATGGATGAAATGTTAGTAAAGATTGGGTTTAATTGACTGGCCTTCCTTGTTGCTCCAGCCACAATCTTTTTCAGACCATGTCTGCTGCAGATGGTTTCGGACTTGTACTTATTTTTATCAACAAGTATGATGATTGCGGCCTGCTGATGGTTGCATTTAATATTTCTAAGGCAACAATCCAGGTACTGAGTGATTAGTATGTCAGTCAAATCTGAGAGATGCTGTTAGACATACAAAGCAACACCTCCTCCCCCACTACCCTCACAATCCAGCCAATGTACTCTGTATCCAGGAAAAGTTACCTGAATCTGAAATGTCAGCATTTAGCCAGATCTCTGATGCAGCAATAACTGCTGAGTTATAATTCACTGCTATACTATGCAGCTCATTGCATTTGTAGTGTAAAGAATGCACATTGGAAAGGAGATAACCAAGCATAGATGGCATTGATTTATGTTCTTTAGTCCTGATACAAATTAAGTTCTTAGGATGGTAGACAGTCTTTGCTCAGTCAGCTGTCTTTTTATGTCCACTGTAGTTCTACAGAAAGTAGGGAAATTTCAAACAACTGTACCTGTACCTACCTAACTAACTGCAAATGTAATTTTTCCCAGTTTTCTTGCCCCTCGTGCAAGATCCAAGTTGTAGAATCCCATTTTGCTGCAGTATGGTCTCAACTTCAGGAACCAAAAGGGAATCAATATCTTTTCAGACTTCTTAAAAAGTTACAATTACTCATATCCAAGTAAAGCCATCACTAACAAGGAGAAAGACAGAATAAGTTACTTGTATGGTTGCAGTGGAGATTACAGTTCATCCAGCTGTAGACAAGTAGGCCTCATTTCCTAGAATCCATCCAAAATCTCCTAGAAATAATTCCATCCACATGTCAGAGTTCCCAATTTAGGCATGAAGTCACATCAATAGATGATCTGTTCATACATTTCCATACTAAGTTAACATTGTTTAAAAATTGTCTAAAAAGCTAAAAAAATAAAGGTTGAGCAGCTCAAATTCACGTGGTTGCCCTGCAAACCACCACTCAGTGAATGTGATAGCATCAAGTAGGAGACTTGCAGGCCAAGTAAACAAGCATAGACTATACATAACAGGTGCAGACTTTCTTACTCTTGTGTTGCATGAGGCAGAAGGAAGAAAGCCTGCAAGACCAGTGGCTGAACAGCCATAGAAGAAACTTTTGGAACAGTACACTTGGTGTGCAGTACAGCTCTACATCACCTGGACAAAGTCTAAGCAGGAAGAGGCTATATGTCCAGGCCAGTGGCGTAAGTCCTTTCAGTTTCTGGTCTGCTTCGGTGGCCGCAATAGAGGGGACACGGTCACCAAGCAGCAGTGATCTCGCATTGGATCACTGTTGCAATCTACCTCTCCTAAGATGCTGCAGAATGGGTTTGACTCTGCAGAATGGGTTCCACTAGGGGTGTTGCATCTTCCAAAGCTCATGCTAGGGATTCATCCTTGCAAGATGTTTGTGCTGTGGCAGGATGGTTATCTCCACACACATTCATCAGGTTTTATAGACTGGACACAGATTAAACTCCAGGGTCTCTGGTTCTTCATTGTAAAATCCAGTCTCAGTCTGGGCCACAACTGCCTGGGCAGAGACATGACAAGACATGACGCCATTCATTTTAACCAATAAAAAACTGATTGCAACTTTCAGACATGACTCAGACATTATTTTGATAGTTAATTTAAGGTGGTTTGTATGGTTATTTTAGTGACAAATGTCGAGAGAGCATCAATGTGCCTGAGCACAAATCTCTCAGCTCCACTTAAGGCTGGGTTATTTGGGAAGCAATGATATCTTTCCCTCACAACCAAAAACACACTTCTTTGTTGACATTGTTGATTTTGTGGTCTAAAAACAAAATGGTAAATCTTTCTCTAGCAAGTCCTGTGCTGTCCTCCACTGCAGACAACTTTGATGGGCGTTCTCTTGCTCTCTCACTCTAGTTGATGTGTGTGCGCGCTCTTCCGGGAGAAGTCCACATACAAGGAATTCTGCCCTTTTTATACAGGGCCATGCTCGGCCCATGTTCTGATTGGTTAACACATAGATTAAACAAAACTTTCCAATATGTCCTTCATATCTGCACATCAATTATCATATTGCAAGAAAGTATTTCAAGTCAGGGACAAAGTGACCCAGGAATGTCACATAACAGCATATTCATAAATTATTATCCTTCTATAGTCCTTAGGACCCCTCCATAGTTGTTTCATCTCCCACCTTGCTGCGCCAGTCCCAGTCCTACAGAGAAAGAGGAAGACAGAGGAAACACACACACACACATCTTGTTTGTATTAAAATATGAGTTTATACATGAGAGAGATCTCCTTGACCTATGTGACCTTAGGCACTTAGATCACCTAACAGTATGACAGTTTGGGTGAACGTGCAGAAAAGGACTTGTATCACTTCTAGCTGGAACATGGGAGTCAAAACAACTTAAATCATGTACACACTATTCTATATTTATTTTGAACACTCACTAATCAATCCATAAAAGAAAAATACTGAAAATATTGATTATTCGATATGGATTAAAATAATATAACAAGGTGAGAAGATGATGAAGCATGCTAGGAACCCCCCGTCAAAACATTTTAGCAAGGACTAATTTTCATTGCTCAAACTATATAATCAGGACCGTATCAAGGCTCAAAGACTTTGTCAGGAAAAATGTCTCAGGTTACACATGCAACCATGGTTCCCTGACAAGGGGAACGAGACATTGCATCCTCTAGAGGACACTTTGGGGAAAGCCCTAAGCGTGACTGGTGTCTGAAACAGGTGTAAAAAAAAGTGACTATGTCATTGGCTGACGACAGTTCGTGATGTCATTACTGGTAGAACCATAAGTATAAACAGGCACCTGTATTATACTTCATCAACTTCTTTGTCTGAAGGAGATGTAGACAGGCAGGCCCAAATCATAGCAGAGAGATGCAGTGTCTCGTTCCCCTTCAAAGGAAACCATGGTTGCATGCGTAACCTGAGACATTCCCTTTCGAATGGGAACTCACACTGCGTCCTCTAGAGGACACTTTGGGAAACAAACAGTGGTGGACAGTAACAAAGTATTTTTACCGGGTTACCGTACTTGAGTAAATTTTTTAAGTATCTGTACTTTATTCTAATATTTTTATTTTGAGCAACTTTTATTTTTACGTCACTACATTCCAAAGCATAAGATCATACTTTTTAGTCCACTACATTTCATAAAACATATCATTAATCATTATTTTAAATGAAGAAATCATCAGATGCTCATTTGTGCAAGAACTAATTCTTTTCCATCATCCTGTTAAATCAGTTCGCAAATCACATAAAATTCATTCATTAATTGGACTGATCAGACTGCAGAAAAAAGCTGTGCTATAGTCTCCAAGATCTGCCTGCCAGAACAGACCCTCCACGATAGCCCCTGTAGCTCTTTTCTGGGAGCAAAGGGCCTACTTACAGACCCCAAGGGGGAGGTCCAAGGCAGACCACATTAACGATCTCCAGTGCACACAAGGAAACTGCCCGCATAAAAAGACCCTGAATGGGGGAGGCTGTTTCTACTTTGCTGCCTATACAAGGAAGCCGCCTACTTAGTAATCCACATAGCAGCATATGACCCTGAGAGTATTCTAAAGCTTGCACCCTAGGGAAACTGCCTAAAAAAAACCTACAGGGGTGGCAGTTCCCTATGGATAAATGAAGGAAATTCCTGCTTAAGGGATCCCAGCTCTGGGGGAGGCAGCTACAACTTCATTGCCACAAGGAAGTTGCCTGCTTATAAGATCCCATAGGGCAGGGGTCAGCAATTAAGTTTGGCATCGGGCCAAAAAAAATCACCACTAGATGGCGGGCCAGAACATAGTCAAAGGATAATTTAAATTAATTTAAAAAGAAAAGAAAATGCAACTAGAATTGCCTGTGACAGACTGTTACAGTCTCTTAACTTGTATTGAGCTGTTACTCTGTGTTAAATCCTGAAGTAGGACAGTCATTAACAAAAAGCCACATTTGTGTGGTGGTGTCTGGGTTTTACACTTGCAACACAGACCACCCTGCTAAAACACACATATGTGGGAGATGCAGAATGGATAAAAATAACTCAAAAAATAAAAGAGGACTTGAATAAGCCCATTTTCACTGTCATGTTTGAGTCACGCTCTTAACAAGCTATTTTTATTTCCTCTTTCCATTTGTGAATAACAAATGTGTCTCATTTTAATTTGCCTGTTACACAATGGAGCCAAACTTATTGTAATATTTTTTTTGAAGTAGCCTACTTTTACACTCAGAATTATTCCTTGGCATCCTCACGTACTAAACTGCATTTACTTTAAATTGTTTGCATGCTGGAGGTATGCTATTACGTTGTGTAAAGAGTGATGTTAACATTTAAGCTAGCTAGTGAGAGAAAATAGCACCAAAGTGTCTAAAGAGGAAAGCTGACAGTGAAAATAGGGCATACAAAGAAGAATGGAAAGACAGCTATGCATTCATCCTACCTAGTTTTGTGAATGCAAAGCCGGTGTGTCTTATCTGCAATGAAGTCGTCACTGTTTTCAAAGAATATAACATCGTGTCTACACCGGACGTGAGCGGCGCAACGCGTCAAAAGATAATAGAACCCCTTATAATCATATTGTCTACACTGGATGTGGCGCGGTGTGATGCGAGTCATGCGAGACAACACATTCCCAACAGTGAACGAATTTCCCATTCTGTTTTTGACGTAGTCCAAGTGCTTCCAAGTTACCATGCCCTCTCTAAAATGGTGTTGGGGGGAGGGAAGAAGGAGTGAGGAACATCAGAGGAGGGGAGATGTTATTTCCCTCTACACCACGATTGTTCATCAGCATGCTTACTCTAAGTAACCCTCTTCAGGTCATCCTTCGCCTTCCTCTGATTACGCCTCCTTGTGCCCTGCACCCCTGTTTAGGAGGGGGGGCAAGGCTGGCAGCGCTCTGCCTCTGGGCCTGTCTATAGTCCTCAGACTGAAATGGCTCAGGTTCCCCCGAGGTTTGAGGGACGGATGTGGGACGGCACAGTATACATTTCTTAAATGCTACAGACCACACCCTCCCCTCTCTGAATTTTATGACCACCATCTTGACAGATGTGCCAAAAAGCAGAGGGTGATACTGACGCATCAAGAAGAAAGCAATTTTCTTTCTCACTGATGTCAGCCAGGTTGCCTCACGGATGTCTCTCCATGGCCACCATTGCCGCCATTGAGCGACCGTTAGCAGCAGCGGTTTGTTTGGTGGCCCGGAGAGCAAGATCTGTGGTTCGGCGCAGCTCAGCAACCGCTTCAGAGGAAAAGGCCCTGGCCATAATTCAGATCTCTTAGCAGGTCTGCCTGGTAGGCTTAACCTGTAGCCATGTGAGTCTTGCCATTTCAAGGTAGGGGAAGCGATATTTCAAAAACACTGTTTGGAAGTTAGTTGGACTGACACAAATGACAACAACAAACGTGTAGCCAATCAGCATTAGGGGGCATATGACAGTCGAGGAGACAGAAAGAGAAAGAGGGGGGTTTGAAGAAAGAGAGATGAGACACAATACAAAAGAGCGCTTTAGGACCCACATTAATATTAGAAAAGCTTTCCACCACTGGAGAGAGCTGAAAAACAGACGCGGAGGCTACTTTGATTCCGCTCCATGTGTGAGTAGGTTTGAGTTCACTGATTGTATGGAGCTGCTGTGCTGTTGGCAACTAACAATAAACTCTTGATTGTATGTACTCTTGTGAACTGTACATTCATTTTTTGTGCTTCCTTGTCGTTCGTCATCTGCGCTTTATTTTTCATGAAGCACTATTTTGTTGCGCATCAGCTGTAATAAACAGACATCCACTCTTGCATTGCATGTGTAACTGTGGCTAGCTATAGAGAGTTGTGCAGGTAAACCACTTCACACTGACGACCGCTAGAGAATGCGGTGTATAGTGCCTGCCAGCAGCGATCGGGGTTGCATATTTCCAAGTGCAATCTGGGGTGTCTTGTGCTTCCAAGGGAGATCCTCGTACAGCTCCTCGTACATGGGGCAGGCAGGCTGAGAGGGCTCCATCAGCATTTCATCACCCTCAGAGGCCACATCCTGCTCTTCCTGGCTTGAAGCCAAAAGAGTGCTGTCTGTTAGATCGGATAAGTCTTTTAAAGAAAGTACATCCACGTCTAGCAGATCGCTCGAGTGAGCGGCAGGGGAACGAGAGATAGAAATACCTTGATCAAATTCCTCCGCCAGCTCAACCAGCGATTCCCATGATCTGAGTCTTCGCTGGGCCTCAGCTGCAGCAGGTGCCGAACTGCAAAGTGCAGATGCCTGTCATGAATGGAGCTTCTGTCATGAATGGAGCTTCTTCATAGACAAGCCCTCGCAATCCACGCATTCTGCTCCTTCGAGAACAGAACATGCGTGATCCTCACCAAGACAAATAACGCACAAGCCGTGTGTCTCATCCAGTGTCAGATAACGCTGACGCGGCGGCACGCACCTCATAAATCCATGAATGGAGGAACGAGATTCTCACTGTCCCTACCTGCTATCTAGCGAAACCACATCCAAGGGAACGGGCTTGGCAGAATCAGCAGGGAAAGAAGACCCTATTGAGCTTGACTCTAGTCTGATACTGTGAAGAGACATGAGGAGTATAGAATAAGAATAAGTGGGAGGCCCCGGGGCTCCGACCCACGGGCGCCGTCGGTGAAATACCACTACTTTTATCGTTTCCTCACTTACCCAGTGAGGCGAGCCCCCAGCGGGCTCTCGGCATCAAGCTGGGGCGGGCCTCTCCCCAAGGTCCCCCTGGCGAACCATCCCGGGGACAATGGCAGGTGGGGAGTTTGACTGGAGCGCTACACCTGTCAAACGGTAACCTAAGGTGGCCTAAGGCAAGCTCAGAGAGGACCGAAACCTCCCGTGAAGCAGAAGGGCAAAAGCTTGCTTGATCTTGATTTTCAGTATGAGTACAGACCGTGAAACCGGGGCCTCATGATCATTCTGGCTTTTTGGGTTTTAAGTGCAATTTAAAGTTTATTTCTGAGAAGTACATAAAAAGTAAACTAAAAGTATGCTTTCTTATTTTTAGTTTAAAAGAAGTATACTAATAGCACACTTGAATAAACTTCTTTTCATAAGGGGCTAGTGATATGTTAAGAAGATAAAATGAGGTGCATTAGACCTTTGGTCTTAAGGTTATCAAAAATTTTATTGTTACTTTGCTATGTTTCTTTTGGCTTTTATGTTCAACTTTATCTCTTTACCACGATCCACTGAATATCATATGTCCTTGTTTTTTGCTGCGGTCCATGATACTACAGGGATTCTGATTTAGAATACTGAAGCACTGGTATGCGCAGAGAGGGCTTACTCTCACTGCAGATTCATTGTTGATGGTTATCAGATCACAGCTGTGTCATCAGCAATTTTTTAATGTCATTATTCCTGCTGTGGTTGACTAAAACGTAATATGTGTACAGCAAGAACAGCCTAGAGTCCCTGTTTTTTTTTTTTTTTTTTTTTTTTTTGAACAACGTATCCTCATACTAATGTCCTTTTGTTGAAAATGCTCCAACAGAGTTAGGGCTGAGGAAGTGCACTGTTCGGCTTTGTTAGCAAACTAGGGCAAGGTATAGAAAGATATAATTGATATAGATAAAGCAAACAGTGAGTGCTATCATAGGTATTAGGGCATGCAAGTTTGTTAAGGGTAATGAAAATCACGTTTTAGCATTGATCTTTCACACCTAAGACTTGAAAAAGGCTAAAAAACTGAGTCTATAAACCTGTGGAAATGATTGATGATTGGAAGAGGGGAGCAAAGGGTGAGGAAAGCATAGGGAGTGGAAGGGAGGGGGTCAAACACAACAGCCAACAAAACACAGGCCTACAGCACATTCACTATAGCAGTGTTTCCCAACCCTGTTCCTGCAGGCACTGAAACTGCTCTCATGCACACTCCACATGTTCTTAATTTTTCTGCTGTTTTTCAGTCTCATTTGTGATGGAATGTTTTAATTAATCATAACTAACATTTCTTTTTCCTTACAGGATTAATGTTTATATGCTTTTGAAACCTAAATATCCCCAAACCTTGGGCCAGTCAGTGTGTGTCTGAATCATATCTGAATATAACAAGGGGAAATTAAACTAGACAACTATCTAAATAAAATAGCCCCATGACATACTGATTAACCAACAAACTAATAAGCCCATGAGTTAGGCAGATTTTGGTTTACCTAGTAACAGAATGGCTTGACATATGAAGAACCAATCATATTGTAGAATTGATTTACCATGCTCTTATCCTATATAAACTGTTGCATTTTTTTTGTCTGTGGGATTTTCTGTGATTGACACAAGGTCCTCCGGCCATGAATAAAGCATATTATAGGAGTCTGATATGTTTCTCTCCTTCTGACACATCTCTGTTCAATCTGTTATTGACTCTTTCCACTTCCTTTTTTTTTTTTTTTTTTTGTTTATTTATTAAGCACTATTATAAACAACAGCCCGTTCACCAAAGTCCTGTATAATTTTATGAGCCACATATGAAGACAATCACAACCATAAAAGACACAACAATAAAAACCACAAATAACATAAAATAAATTTAAAAAAAAACAGCCAGTTATGATTACCCTGCCTCATCATATGTGAAGAAATATTCCTTTAACTTGCACTTAAAAACACTGCAAAAAAGAGGTAGAGCAGTTTAGGAGCTGCTGCAGCAAATGCTCAATCTCCACTCCACTCTAGGCTACAAGATCTTATTTACTCCAATATTTCTGATAGGAATTATAGAGTTAAATTTGTTTTAAATTTTATTTAATTAAAGGTGCAGTAATGATTTTTGGAAAACGCTACTGAACTTGAGATATGCTGTCTTTAGTTTGAATATTCTCATGTGTCATCTTTTCTTGTTTGTTCATTTGCATTATTATTATAAGCATGGACCCTCTAAACCTCCTACACCCCCCGTTTCAAGCATCGGCTCTCAAAGTTGTCTGAAAAGTGAGAAAACAAACATACTCCTTTGGTTCCGCTTTTAGTGATCGCTATAACCCCTTAATCTTGTTACATTTGTAATATATTAGTTACTTGGACTATCGTGTTATGTAGGGAGCTGTTCATGAAAACTGTTTGTTTTTTGGATGGAAGGAATGATTTTGCCATAGAAGGAGAAAAGGAGCTAAATAACAATAGGACATTTCACCTTAATTACCATAGTAACGCACATTGCTTTCACTTATTGATTACATCATACCCTTGGGTGGCAGGCAGCACAGCAGGTCACGCCATAGTCGCTGCCTGTGTTGCATAGTGTGTACGTGATTGTGGGGATGGAGGCATCAAGAAAGGTGTGTGATCGTTTTTGTGTTGGCGTGGTTGTTTTGGTGATATCAAATATCAACACCTTTACAGTATGGAATGCTGTAGGAAGGTTAACAAAGTTAGATTCTAGAATTCATTCTAATCTCCCTCTCTTCCATAATGCAAAGCTACAAAAGCTACTGAGGTTGTTGACAGTGTTGGGGGTAACGCATTACAAGTAACTTGAATTACATAATCATATTACTTTTCCAAGTAACTAGTAAAGTAACTCATTACTTTTAAAATTTACAACAAAATATCTGAGTTACTTTTTCAAATAAGTAACGCGAGTTATAAAACACTTTCAAATACTTTTCAAAGTAACTTTCCCCAACACTGGTTGTTGACCCATTTCTTTTTCTTCTTCTTTTTTTTTTTTTTTTCAAATTGTATAGCACTTTTAATAATACATATTGTTTCAAAAATTACAATTAAGAATTACAATTAGAAAATGCACCAGTCGCCATTTTGTGCCAGCATGTTTCTACAGTAGCCCTAAATGGACAAACTGCTCTACAGAGCATGTTTCGTCACTATGTTGTTGTTATTCTTCATCACTGGTGTTTTTATAAAAACTTTGTCACTACATTGAATATGCATGAAGAAGAAGAAGTAGTAGTAGTCGCCTGGTTTATTAGAAGCAGAGACCATTTTTTGTTAGAAGTAAGAACCTCATTGCTTGACTGGCTACTCTCTGCTGTCTCAGGCGACGATGTCTTTGTCCTGTGTCTGTCACCGTAGTTTCTCTATGTGCTTCGAAAGGAAGGGATGAGTGGTGGACTGAGCAATTTGTAACCTCACTGCTAGTTGCCGCTAAAATTTACACACTGCACATTTAAGCAGAAACAGTGAGCATGTAGCAATGATTACATGTTGTGATCATTTTTCTCAGACTGGAGTAACAGAGGAATCTATACTGTTAAGTATTCCTGAGTATAAAAGGGCAACTGTAATACACGTCATCAACTCCTTTGTCTGAAGGAGATGTACAGGCAAGCTCTAGGCATGGCAATGAAATGCAGTGTATCGTTCCCCTTTCTCAGGGAACCAGGGTTACATACGTAACCCAGAAGTTCCCTTTTTGAAGTGAACCTTCGATATGGGCAACCAATACTCACTACACCATGCTGAGGGAATGCCTGCCAGGAGCATGACAGGACAGGAAAAGTGTGTTTTTCTGAGGTGAGAGACTTTTTATTTCGTAACAAGAAAATAACATTAGAATAATGACACTGACATATAACCTGACAATGTCTCATCTGACCGCACAATGCTGAAACAGGCAACATGTTTTGAACTCTTTACTTAAATTGCATCTGACAGAAGATTCAACAGCTTTCATACACGGCTTTCAAAATAAATGTCTCACATCAGAAAAACACTAAATTACATTTGTTGTTGTTTCCTGCTCCACTGATATAGACTGTATAGCGGTGCCGCTCCCTAAGCCGATATCTTCCAATAGCAGAAGAAGATACCCAAGCTTCTATGGTCTATAACAAGGGAAGTCCCGGCCTTTACAATCCCCCTCCCTCGGAAATGAGAACAGACTTTCGGGCATGTCCAGAGAACTGTACGCCAAGGGTTTCATAAAGGGGGCAAACGTATGTTTCTGATGTCTTTTGCTGAAAAGCATAAGTATAACAAATAAAATGTATTGGAAATATAACAGTGATCCGATGGCAGTAGTTCTCGAGTCAAAAGCTGTATACTGATAGCAGTTCTCTCTCAAAGTAAGAGTCAGTTAATGGTTTTAACAGTTCTCGAGTCACCAGTACACTGAACTGAGGAAACAGTTCAGACTCGGACATGTCCGTGAAGAACCAATGAGCTGCTGATAAGAGCATTTGCGTGAATGAGAAGTTGACTTGAATGAGGGACGAAAAGAAAGTTTCCTTTATGGTTTCTCATGGTTTATATAAAAAGATGAGCCGATTAATACTAGTTTATTCACTATAATAGAATTGTGTATATGTGACATCATTGCATGATTATGTAAACAAACTGGTGATTTATTTATTTATTTATTTATTTATTAATTTTTTTAACCAGTTCATTGAAATTAACTGTCCAACTGCCCATTCAGATACAAATTCAGATAAAGCTACTAACAGGACCTGTTTAAAATGGGAAAAAAATGGAGGGAATTCTATAACAATTTATTACTATTTTATTACAAATCGGGTTAGAGATGATATTTATTGAGTTGACTATTTAATGGCTGTAATAAACAACATCAGATACTTACTCGACAGATACAATAACTGCATTGAGTTCTGTAACCATGTGCCTGGCTAGGAGATCATATGGGCCCATACCTAAGGTAAAAAAGAAAAAAATACATTTGACTTTTATTTAATTGAGCCTCTAAAGATGAAACAGTAACAAGGGATTAAAGCAAATTCTGGCTGAAAACATTTTTCCACTAGGTCGTATTTATTTATCCATTACTTTATTTTACTATGCAAGACCAATAGCATTTTAGAAGGTGTTTTAGAACAGCTTCTCTACATGTTGTGTAATTTCAAAGCAGTTTTCAATCTATTAAATAAAACTGAAATTTTTTAGTTATACAAATAATCAACATTTCGTTTTTATGCATTACAAAAGCAAGACTTCGCATTAGTTACCTTAGCAGCATGAAAAGCAAAAGTCATACAAACTAAATTGTATACAGAAGAGAAAAAAAAAAAAAAAAAAAACATTTCCATCACTGTAGCAGATTTCAGTTCAGCACGAGTTCTGCACAGTCAGAAAAACTGTTCTAATCACTGAAGTGGTCTACTGCACAATGAATCACTTACATCATACCATACTTTGTTGATTATTATAATAGAATTTGCAAGAGTGCAGAATTCAGTCAGTGAGTGTGCTCTGAAACAAACTGACATTTTGAGCACTTGAGTTTTGTTATACCATCTTTGATGCAACATGAGCAGATCTAAATGTAAATGCTGCAATCAACACTTTCATTTATTTTCGCATTCCACTTCAATCTCGCATCTTGAATTTAGGAGGCATTTTTGTTCATTTTGTTGGAATTTTTGTTCTGAGCTCCCACCCTGATCATAAATTAAATGACATTCCAGTGGGCAGTTTGAATAGAAATACATTTACTTTAGGATACGAAAGCTAGAATATTCCATTATACTGAGTGTGTGGTTAATGGGACTCACGGGAGCTGCCAAGACACCATCCTCCTCCATGCAGGTAAATGATGGCTCTTCTCAGCTCTCCTGTTTCTTCTTGCTGGGTAGGCTGATACACAATCACCTCTACCCCATCAAAAACTTCATCTGCCACTTGCACCCTCTCATCTGACACAGGTACAACTCGCTCTGCAAAGGTGATGAACATCATAACTCTCCAAAAGTCCAAAAGTCCCACCTGCTCACTAAGTTCTGCCTGTGAAGAGGGAAAAATACAAATCAATTGAAATGGTTTGGGTTATTTTGTGCTCAAGCTTCCACAAAAGAGCTTACCACACGATGCATTGCTGTATTTTCTCACAAAGGTTATGAACAAGTCAGACGCATGGTTGATCAGCTGAGATCATCTCACTAATAGCCAGAACACCCTAAACTTTTGCTTCAATGCACAACAGCCCTTTGTTAAGCCACTTAATGTTAAATGATGTTACTCCAGCATGTTCACATTAGCCTTCGACACACAATTTTTCATTCCAACTTAAAATCTCTTTAAGTAATACCATTTGATATTTTGCAGGTTAGTATTATAAACCATGTTTGGATTCTACTGGACGTGAATCATCCTAAATGGCCTACAGTGTTGAATGAAATAACATTATATCAGAGTGAAATAACTTCTGAAGCAAGAAAAAATGTAGGGTGCAACTTGATTGGGAATTGATGGAATCCTTATCATTTGCTAATTGCTGCTACCTCATTTGAGTGACAGGTTGCTGGAGGAGACGGATTATTGCCCATCATCAGAGAAGAGATAAGTCAAGTCAAGTGACCTTTATTTATATAGCGCTTTTTACAATGCATATTGTTTTAAAGCAGCTTTACAGTGATAGCAGGAACATAACTTTGGCTGCACAGCAGCTATTAAAGAAAATGGTGTCACTGTCCAGCTTAAGTAAGTTCAGTATTGATTCATTCCTTGGTAAAAATCAATAGTTATTAATTTAGTTCATTTATCTAAACTGTGATGTCATCGTCCAGCTCAGTTCAATTTGCATGCAATGGTGTCAATGCAGGCAGATCAAAAACATTGCTGAATATCAAGTGTCCCCAACTAGGCAAGACAAAAGGCAACAGCGGCAAGGAATAAACTTTCCACCAGGTAACAGAATAGAGACAAATCCTGACACAATCTAGCTAACATTTCAGCGATGTGTGAAGTGAGGAGGTTAATGTTTTTCTTTAAAGATTAAATCACATGAATAAAAAAAGATGATGTGCATGGATAAATCATTGATAATAAACACTTCACTATTCCAAAAATTACTATTATTCTTCCTCTGAGACTAAAAATTTTGAACTCCTCCTAGCGAGGGTGTAAAATACTTGAGTAATTTTACTTGATTACTATAATTACATATTATTTGGAGGGATTTGTACTTTACTCTAGTGCAGTTTAAACTGAATACCTGTACTTTTATTTAATTACATTTTTTGAAGGAAAAACAACAGTACTTTTTACTTAATACATATTCATACTTACGTATTTATACTTAAAAATGTTATTAAATGTTAAATAAACCTCAGAAACAATTAACATTTAAATTAATATGATAAAATGTTAAAATATTTATTCACTGTCAGGAGTTTGTCGTATAATCCAAATGAAGAGAGATGCGTGACGCAGAACGAACGGAGATAAAACAATGCATAACTTTAACACAAGTCAATGAACAATGAAGTATACTTCACATGACTCACACAGGCATTTGACGCATGGGCAGTTTTGAGCAATCTCTTCCCCCGAGTTACAACGGATATAAACATCTTTATTTTCTTTCATTCTAGAGTTGTACAAATGAGGGAACTTTCTAATCTCTTCACATAATCTCTCGTCTATGTAGGCCTTCCGTTGTCGCTGTAGCTCGCATGTGTTCCGTTCTGTTCAGTTTATGCAGTTTTTCTTTGACTACCTTGTAAATCGACGCCCCCAGGGCACGGCTGCCACCTTGTGGATAAACTAATTACTGCAAGAAAAAAATTAAAGTAGAGACAAGTAGAGAAGTTTAGATAAAGAGGTTTGAGTGATTAATTATCAGTATCTAAACTGACAAAAAATATTTATTCAATGTTATCCACATTATATTTCATCTGCAACAGCATTGTGAACTTTTATAAAGATATGATTTGTCATTAACTTGAAGAGAGTCTTCATATGAAAGACTGGCAGATCCACGTGAACTACATTTCTCTCCGATATGGTAGGAAATTTAATTAAATTGAATGTGGAGGATTATAACTGTGACAAGATGATTGACAGGGCAGTTTAAACAGTGACAGGTTGCATGTAACTAAGCAACAGAGCAGTCCATTAAAGACGCAATTAAGACGAAGAAGAATGTCCCAAAGCTTGCTGACTTCATCAGTGTGAAGCTCTACTGCACACTCAAAAGTATGTAATTTTTCTTCACAAGAACAGTACAAACTTTTAGGGCATAGTATAAGTAGGTGAAATTTAAAAAGCAAAATAAATGTATCAGGGTGAAGGAAGTGCAAATCCATGCCCTTACAGTAGAGGGCACAACACAAACGCACCTTGCAGCTGCAATACCATTTTGGATTGCAGAAGAATAGGATGCAGGAAAAGCAAGTTGAACACTTTTACTTCACCAATAAAAAATAATTAAATTAATTAAAAATTGAACAGACTTGACATTTAATTAAAGGCAGTAGACATATTTGCTTATTAGTATGCTTGAATTGGATCTTCTGTCAGCAGCAAAGACATTGTTTAATGAAGTGAAATTAAAGTAGATTTTTTATTATTTAGCATTTAATTTTAGCAGACTTGTGTTTTTATTCATTTTGAGACATACCGAATCTGTTTTGTGCAAGTAAAGTGAGATGAGTAAAGACTATTGTAGAAGATATCAAGTCACATCACGTCTACTGAGAGACCTTCATCTGATCAATTTTTGAAGACAGCATAGATGTATCCTTCACTGCCTTTGATGTCCCACAATCCTGTGTGTTGAATTCCCTGACAGTTGAGCTAAAAAATAGAGATGGCATCTGAAAGTTACAGTTGGTGGTTAGTTTAGTTTGTGTATAAATGTATGTCTTTGAACAACTTTGTATTAGTAAATAGTATTGTAGTAGTATTGTGGTAAATATTTGCTCAGTTAATGATCTCTCTATTTTGTTGTAGATCATTAGACCATCATACTGCCTCAGAAGCCTTTCAGAAATCGGTTTCGATAGGTACCTTTGTGCGCAAACGCTGTCTGCTAAGTCATTGCCTTATAGGGCAGCGGGGAAACAAGTCAGCTGCCTACGTTTTCAGACTTTCTGGAGTTCTTATTTTTTCCTGTTGCGCTGATTGTCATGACAACAGCAAAGTTCATGGCAGCCAAGCTTAAGGGCAGAATATACCCACCGCTGCGAATGAGTACTGCTGCTTTCCACTGTAGCATTCTCTTATGCTCTTTTTCTGGATTATTTATGCTGTTTTTAAAATATAAATTGCATGTTGAGTTGAAAGAAAACAAGCTCTGTATACTTAAGTATGAAATGCACTGGAACTACAAAGATCTCACATGCTTGAGCTCTAGAACTACAATACCCATGATGCATTAAATTCCTCCAGGGAAGTTTATTACTAGTTGGGAAGTCTAAAGGTATATCGCAATTACTGTACGAGATTCTGTCTCGTAAAAAGCATTCACCACTGTAGATTCATTTAGGCGTTGATCGTGGTGGCATAGAAACGCATAATTCCCAGTCTGAGGATGTGAACAGCTCCGAATATAATGTCACGTGTTGTCATCTCAAGATTACGGTAATTACGCGGTGACGTGAATGCAGCATAAATCATAACATGAGGTACAGCCAAATAATGTACCTTAATACACCAAGGATTTTTTTCTTTTTTTTTTTTTAAGTCTACTACTTCTGCAAAATTATGAATTATCAAGTGTGTTTTTGCTTTTTTATGTTTTATTGAATTCATGAATTCATTTTATTGAATGTTGTAAACTGAATCTATATACAGTACAATTATATCATAACTGTACAATACTATAGTACTTTGTATATGCAACTTAGCTAGTTTTATTGTTAATGCAAAATAAAAAAAACAAAACAAATCTGAACAAATTTACCATCAACTACAGATGCTGGATTCGTTAATTATGACCACTGTGTTTTCTCACTGACACGCTTACAACTCAAAAAAAAATTTAAACTTAAAAAATCCTGAATTTGTACAAAATATTCATATGCATTCAACTCAAAAATATGATTTATCCGACATGACTAAGCAATGTGCTCAAACATGTTAGCATCATATTAAAACAAACTAGCAACATGTTCACAACGTGCAAAAACAGGCCAGCAACATGAAGCGTGCCAAAACATATTACCGTCATGCTAACAACACAATAAAACTAGCTAGGAACATGCAATCAGTGTGTTAAAACAGTGTTCCTCGACTCCGATCCTGGGGACCCACTGCTGTGCACGGTACTGTGTGTCTCCTTTATCTGACACACTCAGTTCGGTTCATGAAACTCTTTCCTAATGAACTGATGATCTGAATCAGCTGTGTTAAATAAAAAAGACCGAAGTTGAGATCCACTGTGTTAAAACATGCCAGAAACATTCTCACAACATGCAAAAAAACATGTTAGAAACATGGCAGCAATGTGCTAAAACATGCTAGTGACATGATAGCAATCTAACAACATCAAAATTTGCCTTGAAAACCTTTTTAATCTAGTTACCGATAATGTGTTACTCATAATCAGGCTACAGAGATATGCAGGGGAGATTGGAGAGTAACACCAGATGAGTTACTGCAATTGTGAGGGTAACTGATGCATATCAATTCACATACTATCCATCCTAAACATGGCCCACCATTGATGTTTTATGCTGTGTCTGTATATATATATATATATATATATATATATATATATATATATATATATATATATATATATATATATACATATATACACAGTTTACAACATCGAGAGAGAGAGAGAGATCAAATGCATTACTATATTCAAGTTCTTTGGGTATTTTTCTTTATACGTCATCTCCTTTATTTCTTTAATTTTGTCTTTTTGACAAGAAACCCCCAAGTGTCTGCAACTTTTGTATACTGATATGTCCATGGCCGGTCTGTGTTCAAACAGTTTTGTGACATTTTTCATGACCATGTGTGTATTTTTTTTCCACTGACACAGGCCTAGATAGAAATGAAGAAAACTGACATGGTTTTAAAGCTATTGTTTTTAAAATGTGCATATATGGATCGAAGCAATCAAAATCTTCCTGAGGATCCCTTAACCCCCTAAGCTAACTCAGTTTTTGGACCTCAGTATTTCTAAAACAGAGTTAGCTTGGAAGTAAATAGTTTTTAAGATCAGAATTTGTGTCTTCCAAAGTCATAGTATGTTGAAATGAGTATCCCAAAAGTACCAGGATGGTGTACTATTTCCAGCAGTGGTGCCATGAACAGTTAAGAAGGGTATGCAGGACATAAAATAAAGAAAAATAAAGAAAACAGTAAAATTATTTATCGTAATGCATTTGCACAATTTGCAAATAATAATTTGATTTTAAAATATGCACACATTCACTCTTAATGCCTAATATGCCAAAAATGGCTCAGTTTCTTTTCTCATCCCATTAAATTATGAATTACATGAATCACGTAAATAATATTTTAAATTCAAAATCACAAAATTTGACAAAGAAAAGTAGTTTGTCACCAGTAGTTTGTATCACTGGATTACAGTTTCATATTTCAACCGTATAATAGTTGTCAGATGTTAAATGTTTACTGTGTATCCTTTTTCTTACATCACACTGTTTTACCCTTAAAATTGCTGGAATTTGCACTTGGCTTCTGTACAACAAAAAGCGCTGCCTTCTTTGATTTGATTGGTCTTCTCAGTTATTTTGATATTGACAAGTGCTCTGAGACCACTAAGACTATACTAATCCTAATAACATGCATATGCAAAGCAGCAGAGCAGCATCAAGAATATCAAATACTGGGGACGTGTCCCCCTCAATATCTATAGATTAATACAAGAGTATACAGCGGCACACAACCACATCATTCATTTACTTTTTATTCAAGAGTAAAATCTCCTTTCAAAAAAAAGAAAAAAGTACAATCATGGTGCATGAGACCGATTTAGATAAAGGGATTTGTGTGATTAAAAATTAAAATCTAACCTGATTTTTTCATCTGCAGCAACGTTGTAAACTTAATAGAAAGTTAAATGTTAAAACTATTTACAAATACAAAGTTGTTCAAAGACACACATTTATACACAAACTTTCAGATGCCATCTCTATTTTTTAGCTCAACTGTCAGGGAATTCAACACACAGGATTGTGGGACATCAAAGGCAGTGAAGACACATCTATGCTGTCTTCAAAAATTGATCAGATGAAGGTCTCTCAGTTATCTGCATAAAAGACGCAGATTAAATGAACTGAAATATGGAGTGAGTACATTGCTGCCTTCATGTGCTATCGGAATTATCGTAAATACAAGTTTCCTAGTTAAAAATTGGACATGAACTCAAATCGTATTTACCTCTGGGAAGCTCGGGGGTAATTTTGATACCTGAGTTCCTGAGTTGGGCATGCCATAAACTTTAAACATGGAGGAGGGGAGAACGATTGCTTCTGTGACTGATATTCTTCATTAGTTTAACTACACTGCCTTGTCTTGTTGTTAAAGTAGTGCATATTTACAAATATGAATAGGCCTACTCATTTGAAGCATACTGTATTTGCGGAGCAAGCATTTAGCGCGGTGAATGTTATATGCTAATCATTTTAGCTTTAATAAAATTTTCCCAATAAACAAGCAAGGGTAAACCTGGTTTCTTCCATGATTCCTGTTCTTTCCAACAACAAAGCACTTGAATGTGACAAACTTGTAATCATAAGAAGTAGGAAACTTCTGATCTGCATGTGAAGACAGCATATGAGGACGCTAACTGTGACAAGATGACAAGATGACAGGATCAACAAAGCTATGCTAAGAAAAAAGATACAATTATGATGTGAGAATGTATTTTGGGGGGCACAGTACAAGTAGGCAAATTAGGATGCAGCATAGCACACATACAAATACAGTCTGTTAAGTTGTTGTCCGTATTTTATTTGTTTGTACAGTATTTATTATTAGTTTTTCAAACTTGTTTACAATGTAAACATTTCCTATTCATTTAATGAAATGTTTAAAATGAAAAGTGAAGTCAGGATGACGGGGAATGGTTTAAAAAAAAATCATGAATTTTCAGTAAATTTCATTAACAAGACGAATGTCACTTCAAAAATGTAAACTGATGTCCATATTTTTATTAGTGTTCCACCCCACCCCACCTACTGCTACAACTCAACCAGCAGTTGTAACAACAGTGACACCAATTTACACAGTTAATAAGATTGATTGTAATTTGTAACTGACAAACTGAGCCGGGGAAAAAGAAACACCACCACCACAGAGTTAGATGTTTAAGCAAATCATGTTGCAACACTTAAAGGTGGATTTTACACATGTATTTATAATTGGCATTTGCTGCTACAATTTCCTTCTATTATTAGCCACAAAGCTCACTATATAAGCTATAATGGTGGGATTAAGAATTGACATAATCTGTAAATCTGCCTCACTCTATTTACACACAACCCTGATCAGACACTGGTGTGGTGTCATGCCAAACACGCTTCTGAAATCCAAATAAATAATCAAATGCGTAACTGACCCAACAAATGCGTTACAACTGCGATTAGTTGCGTAATAGCACTCTCTGATCAACCCTGCCCAAAATAATAACACGATACGACATATATGGCAGTGACATTGCAAATCATGATAATATGCATGCGTCTAACTGGCATTAAAATGATGGCTGTCAATATTTCAGGCAGCTCAATGCATGTAAAATACGAATGCAAGCAAACTTACCAACTGGCTTAAACTTTTGAAGAAGGAGTCAGTGAGCATTAATTTCCATCTTTCGTCTATGTTATTCGGGATTGGTGAATAAACGTGATAAGCAGTTAACGCGCCGAGTAACACAAGCACAAACACTCCTTTAGACCTCATTTTTAGATCTGGCTTTGGATCTCGTCTGTGTCTTCTGTTTATATAAAGTCTTCGACCAACTGAAACCTCCGTCAGCTGCGTTTATTAGTCATTGAGTTCTCTCTGTGTTAAAGTGTAATCCTGGATTAATTTTGGACTGGAGCCAGCGAGATATGACAACACGTGTTAGTGTCATCTGATCGTGATACTGTACGCGTGCATGTGGAAAGATTTGCGCTTGAGCTCGCACTGCTTTTCTTCTCAGATCCTCACCGTGGCTTGCGCAAAGAATTTATTAAATCGTAATGAAACGCGGCTGGAGCTTCAGTGCATTAGGCAGAGCTCCTCTCAAATTCCTCAGATAACCTTGTGGGTCATCGCACGGGTTGTGTGCCTCCCTATGTATACTTAACATTTAACACTGTTGAATGATTCCACTTTTCTTGCATGCTTTGTGTTGACATTTTGACGAGCAGTTTATTTATTTAAAAAAAAAAAAGAAGAAGAAGAAGCTTTTTGTGTTTTGTTTTAAACCAGCTGTTGTCAACGTGTTATGCTGCTGCACATGATTATATGATCGATCTCTCTCTCTCTCTCTCTCTCTCTCTATTATATATATATATATATATATATATATATATATATATATATATATATATATATATATATATACACACACACACAAACACATTATACAACCCAAATTCCAGAAATATTGGGATGTTTTTTAAATTTAAATAAAATGAAAACTAAAAGACTTGCAAATCACATGAGACAATATTTTATTCACAATAGAACAGATAACATATCAAATGTTTAAACTGAGAAAGTTTACAATTTTATGCACAAAATTTCAAATTTGATGCCTGCTACGGGTCTCAGATTACTTGGGATGGGGGCATGTTTACCATGGTGTAGCATCTCCTCTTCTTTTCAAAACAGTTTGAAGACATCTGGGCATCGAGGTTATGAGTTTCTGGAGTTTTGGTGTTGAAATAGGTTTCCAGCTGCTGAAGAGTTTATGGTCATCTTTGACGTATTTTTCTCTATAGGTGAAAGATCTGGACTGCAGGCAGCACCCGGACTCTTCTACGATGAAGCCATGCTGTTGTAATAGCTGCAGTATGTGGTTTTGCACTGTCCTGCTGAAATACACAAGGCCTTCCCTGAAATAGACGGAGGGGAGCATATGTTGCTCTAAAACCTTTATATACCTTTCAGCATTCATAGTGCCTTCCAAAACATGCAAGCTGCTCATACCGTATGCACTTATGCACCCCAAACCATCAGAGATGCTGACTTTTGAACTGAACGCTGATAACACGCTTGAAGGTCTCCCTCCTCTTTAGCCCAGAGGACACGGTGTCCATGATTTTCAACAAGAATGTCAAATTTGGACTCGTCTGATCATAGAACACCTTTCCACTTTGAAACAGTCTATTTTAAATGAGCCTTGACCCACAGGACACGACGGCACTTCTGGACCATGTTCACAAATGGCTTCCTTTTTGTATGATAGAGCTTTAGTTGGCATCTGCAGATGGTATGGCGGATTGTGTTTACTGACAGTGGTTTAGTTGGCATCTGCAGATGGTACGGCAGATTGTGTTTACCGACAGTGGTTTAGTTGGCATCTGCAGATGGCACGGTGGCTTGTGTTTCCCGACAGTGGTTTAGTTGGCATCTGCAGATGGCACGGTGGCTTGTGTTTACTGACAGTGGTTTATTGGCATCTGCAGATGGCACGGCGGATTGTGTTTACTGACAGTGGTTTATTGGCATCTGCAGATGGCACGGCGGATTGTGTTTAGTGACAGTGGTTTCTGGAAGTATTCCTGGGCCCATTTAGTAATGTCATTGACACAGTCATGCCGATGAGTGATGCAGTGTCGTCTGAGGGCCCGAAGACCACGGGCATCCAATAAAGGTCTTCGGCCTTGTCCCTTACGCACAGAGATTTCTCCAGTTTCTCTGAATCTTTTGATGATGTTATGCACTGTAGATGATGAGATTTGCAAAGCCTTTACAATTTCACATTGTGGAACATTGTTTTTAAAGTATTCCACAATCTTTTTACGTACTCTTTCACAGCTCTGCCCATCTTTACTTCTGAGAGACTCTGCCTCTCCAAGACATCCCTTTTATAGCTAATCATGTTACAGACCTGATATCAAATAACTTAATTAGTTGCTAGATGTTCTCCCAGATGAATCTTTTCAAAATGTTTTGCTTTTTCAGCCAATTGTTGCCCCCATGCCAACTATTTTGAGACCTGTAGCAGGCATCAAATTTGAAATGAGCTCATTTAGTGGATAAAAGTGTAAAATTTCTCAGTTTAAACATGTTATGTTATCTATGATCTATTGTGAATAAAATATTGTCTCTTGTGATTTGAAAGTCTTTTAGTTTTCATTTTATTGAAATTTAAAAATGTGTGTGTATATTATTATATATAAATATAATGCATCATAAACACACATTTTACTTTAAATAAACATATCAATGTGGTCCCAAAGCTACAACCTGCAGTGGTAATGTTACATGTGCCCTGGTCTGTGTGCATCAACTTGGTTATATGGACTCCATTTCCCACAATTCCCCATCTAGGAACTAATCACTCACTCACACCTGTTTCCTATCAGTGACACTTTATAAGCTGCACTCTAACACACACACGGGCTGCGTTCCAGTTCGTTTTTTAAATGCCCTTCCCTCGCTAACTTCCCTCAGTCTCATTGACTTGGATGTACGTCATTGCTTACGTTGCATGAGTGCCCACTACTGGCGGAACCTATGCAATGGGCTGAACTGGAACGTGCTAAGCCCTTGATCACTTGGAATCCGCAATGGAGTTGATTTATTTATTTATTTTTCCCTTACAAAAGTGTTTGATACAGAATTCTATATATATATATGTGTGTTTTAAATGTTTAAAAATATAATTAATATATCATAGAGTTGTTTGTGGTGGGGTAAATTAAACGCGATATGCGGTGACGTCACAATCGTGTTGCATTGTGGGTTATGGAGCTGCCTGAAGTGTACATGTGAAGTAAACTCGCTCCCTCGGTTAAAATCGAGGCAGCGAGGGTCTGTCCATATAAACTTCCCTCGTCCACTTCACGAAGTGGAACGCACTTCAAAATGGAGGCAGGGATTCCCCCGAGGGGAAGTGTTTAGGGAAGTTCACGAGTGCGTGTCTAAAACTGGAGTGGAACGCAGCCATGGCTGAGTTAGTGATGGGCAGATCGAGGCTTCGAAACACTGAAGCAGTCGTGCCATGATGTGTCGAGGCTTCGAAACAATCTGACACCCGTCTCCACGGTGACCCCTAGTGGTCAGAGCGGTTTAAATGCAACAAAACTCAGGCCAAACATGCATTAAAAATACCCTTTTAAAAATGTATTGTAAAAGTTTTATTGAAAGTAAAATCAATCAAATGTAATTAACTAATCATCTAATATGATTAAATATAGTGTGTCTGTATAATGTGTTCTTTTATCAATTTTCAAGGCTTGTTTCTCTGTTCCATGGCTCAATAATAATGTTCCACAGGCCAATAAGAGATTAATAACTACCATTATTAATTTTAATTATTCTAATGTCTAAATAAAACATCTACAAATGTATAAAACTGATCAGAGATCAAGTAAAGCCTTCTAACGGTGAACCATTGAAATTCCGATCTGTTTTGAAACGTTTTGAAACAGTGATGACGTAATGAAGCCTCATTTACTAAAATCACGTGACTTTGGCAGTTTGATACATGCTCCGAATTACTGATTCGAAACAAATGATTCAGAACGCTTCAGAGCTTCATGAAGCAGTGTTTTGAATTCGGCCATCACTAGGCTGAGTATTGCTTAGCCTTTGTTCTACCTTGTCTCCGTGTTCCTTGTTCCTAGCCTTGCCTGTGTTTTTGACCATGGACTGTTTCTTTGTTTGATGATCGTTTGCTGCCTGCCTTGACCATAGTCTGTGTTTGGATTACTCTCTTGCCTTTCCTTCTTGTTACTGTTTGCTGGTGTTTGACCTACTGCCTGTACGACTACGCTCTTATTAATAAAGCCTGCACGTGGATCTCCAACTCCGTTGTCCTGCTCCCATCCGTTACAGGTAAGTTCACTGCACTTTTTTGACCACTTAGAAGTAACAACAATTAGGCCTCAGAGTTCAATGGGTCATGTGTATTTGCATATGTGTTTTCTAAATGATGCTTTGGGTTGACAACCAGCTATTGGTCACAACCCAACAAGACAGTGATGGTAATCTAACAGTGATGGTATTAGGCCTGTATAATTAAAATGTACTGGTGTAATTTATCATATTATTACTATATTTTTTTAAAGCAGTGTTTTGCATGAGCAGTCCATCTGAAGACCACAACACAGAGAGGACATCAGTGGCAAGTAAGTGTACACCAAATAGAAAAAACTTCTGGTTCTAACAGTATGGCATTTCATTATATAAACAAAGTAATTTTATGTTTTGTCTATGAGATTAATGGAGTGTATGGTATCCAGAGTCATCAAAGTTTGAGTGGGCTGTACTCCTTCATCTCAATCAAGTCTAAGAAAGACTCCAAAACACTGAACGCCTTAGGACTAACATGTGTTCTGAACCACATGAAGGACGAGAGATTCTCAAAAGCCCTGTAACACACCAAAGGAAATGGAAGATTTGTGCACTATGTTGAAGGATCCAGCCTACAAAAAGAGATTGGTTAGTATTTCAAGGTTGTTAAGAGTTTGCATTTGGAACACAGTGTCATATGCATTGTAACTCAAGCTGTATGTGGTCTTTGGTGAGGTGGAGTGGGCTAAACACAGCACAACAAAGCAAACACCAAAGCAACCCTGTGTTTTCCATATTATTAAGTTTTATCTTTTTGGTTCGAGTATTGCTGTTATTTATTGATGTGTAGGGGAGATTATTGGGTGTTTTAACTTTAAGTGAGTTACCACTTAAGAAAGTGGTTTTGAAACACACACACACACACACACACACACACACACACACACACACACACACACAACCCTAACAGTTATACTGTTTAGTTGTTAGGCAGTATTTTATGTATTTATATCTGTTTTTCCTACTTGTTTTCTATTTGAAATAAAATGTTTCTAAATGAAACATGACTGAAGCTTCACAGATCAGCTCCTCTCAAATTTCTCAGATAACCTCTTGGGTCATCTGATGGTTTGGATGCCTCCCTCCCCTACCGAGTTATTGGGTGAGAAGATATTATCACCTCGCATGACACTCTGGCTGTATTTACAGAAATAAACATGAAGGGTCATGGAAGACAGAGGAAAAGTTTCAACCAGAAAATGTCAAATACTGAGGGATGATTCTAGATGAGGATGTTGATCAACGCCATGATCAGGCATGTTTAGCATGAGAATGCAACTCTTTAGCAGTGTAAATAAGCCAGAATACATGAAATACCCCCTCCCCCAAACTGTTTTCAGAATCATTTATATTATCTGGTTGTCACATCAATTATGGGTCTCATGCTGGAGAATCACAGAGATACCATAATCAAAAATATAAAACAATCTATAAAATTATTCACAGAATATTTCTGTAGGCTACTTTCTTGAAAACACCAAATATTACCCAGAATGCATTGTTTCTATAGTATATTACTGTTTTAAAGAAACAATAACGCAAAAAAAACGCAATAATTTGTTTAATGAAGGGCAATTATTTTAGAATGCTTGAGTCCAGGCAGAGTCCCAAGGGGACTTCGGACAGAGGTGGAGCAGTGAGAGTTGGAGACCCAGATGGATCTGAGGAGATAAGGACTGAGGGTGACACTATTAGACTGGAGGGCCAAGGCAGAACTGCAGGCTCACAGACTCGGCTGACCATGGCGGAGCCGGAGGGAGTAAGGACAATGACGGAGCCGGGGGGAAGGAGGAGCCCATTAGAGCCAAAGGAGTGGAGGGATGAGGTGTAGCTGGAGGCTCGGACATCCATGGTGTAACCAGGCTGATGACTGACCAAAGCAGAGCCTGAGGGATGACAGACTACTGTGGAGCTGAGGGACTGTGAAGCCAAGGTGGAGATGATGGGTCGACAGGCCGAGGTGGAGCTAGGGAATCCTCACACCAAGGCAGAGGCTGGAGACCAGGAAAGTCCAAGGTGGATCCGAGTAGCGTGGCAGGGCCACCGAAGTAGGAGTCGAAGGGCTGAAGGGAGCCAGCAGAGGTGAGGATGAGGAACTGGATGGAATCTGCAAAGGAGGAGGGAGTGGGAGCTTGGCGGAACCAGTAGTGACAAAGGAGACTTTGGGCCAGGGCCAGATCTAGGCATGGGCAGGGGTGAGCTGAGCTTACCCAAGATAGTGTTAATATATTTTTTTTTTTACGATTTGGGCATTGATTGAATACAATCTGAGAGTGGGCTGTGTGTTGAAAAGTTTGATGAATGCCCTAACTAATCAAAAAATAACACCAGAAAATTGCAGTATTGTTCTTTTTAGGTGAAAGTAATGGTGCAGTGTGTTACAGCGCGTTACTCACAAGGTGCCTTCAGTCTGTAATGGAAAAGCAAAGGCTGAGCGAAAATAGAAATGTTTGGTGCGAATTAATGTATCCATGAATATACACTGTGTACCCATTTATTATGAAAGTGACATATCAGTAGGATTTCAGTACAATAAACATTCAGATTTTAGTTTTTTGAAGAAAGTGTTTGTTTATTTTTCCATATCTTTATAGATAACTGGTGTCAATCTCAGACAGGTTTGTTAAATAGTTTTCCAGGTCAACTTAGGTAAATGGAAACCCTACTTAGAGGTTGTTCCACATTATTAGGCAAGTCACAGTTCTTATGCAATATGGGGAAGAAGAAAGATCTTTCTGAAGATGAAAAGCATGAAATGGTGCAATGTTGTGCAAAAGGCATGAAAACAACTAAAACTGTGTGAAAACTGAATTGAGATTATTGAACTATCATAAGATTTGTGAATGATTTACAGCACAAGGACCATTAATGGAGGCAGCCTTATGCTTGGGTCTGCTCCGATGGCGGAGGAGGAAGGAATGGGTGGGGGGGGGGGCAGGACCATTAGCGGAGGCAGCTTTTGAATTCCTCTGGAAGAAATGGATACCAGTGTTGGATAGCGCTTTCCTGAGTGCGTTGACAGACCATTTCTCAACAGGGACAGAAGGGATTGTAGCTGAAGAGGATGATGAAGGACGAGATGCATTATGGCAAGAAGCAGTCGAGTCCCGAGATGATCTGTTCGGGAAAAAGAAGTAGGTGTTTCTGGCAGATTTGAGAGTTCATCGTCGGAGGGGAACAGTTCAACTTCCTGGAAGTCAGTCATGATGTGGGTTTGGGGCTGTCAAAAGAACTAACAACGGGAAGAAGTAAGAGGCTGGTTTTTATACTTTGGTATTAACTGGAAGATTAGATGGGCGTGCTTCACTTCTGACTTCTTTTATCACAATTCTTAATTTTTTCTTGCAATTGTGAGTTTATATCTCACAATTCTGACTTCATTGCTTAGAATTGGCAGATATAAACTCGCAATTGCAAGTTATAAAGTCCAATTCTGTGGGAAAAAAAGACTGAATTGGCAGTTTATATCTTGCAATTTTGACTTTATAACTTGCAATTGCGAGTTTATATCTCACAATTCTAAGCAATGAAGTCAAAATTGTGAGATAAAAAATGGCAATTACAATTTGTTATTTTTTATTCAGTGGTGTAAACAAGCCTCCATAGAGCTGTGATATAAAATGTTTGGTATAAATAAACATTTTTTTAAGAATAGTTAAAGGGTTAGTTCACCCAGAAAAAATTATGTCATTATTAATTACTCACGCTCATGTTTTTCCACTCCCGTAAGACTTTCATGCATCTTCAGAACACAAATTAAGATATTTTTGATGAAATCTGAGAGGTATCTAACTCCTCCATAGACAACAATATAATCAACACTTTCACAGTCCAGAAAGGTAGTCAAGACATCATTAAAATAGTCCATGTGACTCCAGTGGTTGAACCTTAAAGGGGGGGGGTCTAATGCATTCTGACTTATTTACACTGTTAAAGAGTTAGATTCTCTTGCTAAACATGACCAAAGTTTTAAAAAATTAATTGGACGTATGACAAAGTATTTCTGTGTCAAATACACTCCTTCAGGGTTCGTACAAGTTTTGGAAAGGTTTTTTTTTCTCTCTCTCTCGAGTATGGCCCTGTATGACACAATAAAGGGCAGAATTCCTTGTATGGACACTTCTCCGGGAAGAGCGCGCGCACACATCAACCAGAGCGAGAGCGAGAGCTCGCCCATTAACGCGCTTCATTTGGGTTATGGAAGTCATCGGCAGCCCTGCACAGGACTTGCTTGAGAACGATTTGTCAGTTTGTTTTTAGACCACGAAATCAACAATGTCGCCAAAGTTTTGGTTGTGAGGGAAAGATAACATTGCTTCCCAAATAACCCAGCTTTGCATGCATGGCGGAGTCTCTAACTTTTGTGAGTTATATAGTGCATGGCAATTGAGTGCACTATATCAGCAAGGAGTGAATGAAATGAGGTGAGCAATATTAATTTACCGCATTATCATAAAAATCATGAAAAGCTGCCAACAATATTAAACATCAATAAGCGTATATCATTGTATCTAATATATTTTTGTGTATATTGCAGGCCTATTTATTATCTCTAGTATCTTGACATCTCCTGTCCAAGCACCTTTTTGAGCCTAGGAAAAGAGATGAATTGCAGATGATTTACTGCCATCATCACTGGATCACTGTACAAAATTATTTAAAGAATTTGTTACCTTCTCTCTTGTTTATTTAATTCAACCAATGTTGTTTTTCTTCTGAAATTTAGCTCTGTAAAATATATTATTGACAACACGGTAATGATGTTGATGTGTTACTCATGATTTCAAGGTAATGTCATCTCTAAATTAAAGTTGTTTTAATAAAGTCAGTTTAAATCTTTGTGTCGGGGAAAAGAATGAATTTAGTGTGAAATAACAACTACAGTTTTGTATTCTGTTCCTGACACCGTTTTAAATGGAGTCAAGGAGTCAGTTCCATCGACTTTGATAGATAAGAACTTTCATAGTAATGTTTCAGGATGATGTAGCAGACTGTTTGTGCATATGTTGAACAGTGAACTGTGAATCATGAATCACTGAGTCAGGTCGGCATTTCCCCAAAGCACTGTAAGCCGAAATAGACTGTAGGATCCATCTTAGAATGAACAAAAAATGTAAATCCGAATCATTATGACTTTGGTTCAAATGAAGATATCTCAAGGATGTTGTCAGCTGTACAATGACGGTGAACAGTGACCAACACTTTGATGCAAGTAAAGGCAGTGTTCTGAAGATGAACAAAGTTACGCAGGTTTGAAATTACATGATGGCGAGTAAATTGACTTTTTTTATTATTACTTTCTTTAAGAAATGTTACAATATTGTTTGGACAGTGTAAAAAGCAATTGTTTCTTAAATCACTTCATCTTTTGTATACTGTGGCATATTTTGCCAAAATATAAAGGTAATTCAATTCATTAGATCAAGTTTTTAAGCTTGTAATAGTCTTTGTTGTTGTTAAAATGAAATGGCAATGCAAATTGAATGGGAATTTTTAAGGGTGTTTTTCTCTCTCCACACATTACACATCATCTCAACTATAAAGAAACTGTCCAATGAGCTTACTGTGGTTGTGATTTTCAGACAAATGTGTATGGAACATTTGCTTCTCACAAAAGCAGAAGGCATACAACTCATTCAGTAGCTGACTTTAAACCTGCTGTTCTTTTAAAAAGTGCTGAAAAGAACATTGGATCCTGGCAGAGCTGCTGATTATGTAAATGACACAGAGGGACTCGAAAGGCATTTTTTTGTCTATGGATGAGGAAGGTGAATCTGTACAAAATACTGCAGTGAGAAAAGTTGGTTCTTTGCTGCTTAAACTGGAAAACCTCTTCCATGTTCCAGCCAACTGAATTAATCTGTTAGTAGAATAATTCCATTTTATTTCATCAGAGACAGCAGTGCAAGCATTGAGAAATATTATTGACCGAAGCATAAATGTACTCCACCCTGTACTCCATTACTCCATGTCCCCATTTTTCTAAAGGCTTATAAATCATACAGAATGAGTTTTTGTGAGAAAGTAAAAGTGTGCACAGTTTCCTGTGATGGTTAGGTTTAGGGGTAGGGGTAGTGTAGGGGGAGAGAAACCATTAAAAACCATTAAACCATTACGTCTATGGAATTACCCCACAATTCACAACAACAAACCTGTGTGTGTGTGTGTTTTGTTATTGATTGGAAAAAAAATCATATATATATATATAAAATTGTAAAATTGAAAGGATTAGTTCACTTTAAAATGAAAATTAGCCCAAGCTTTACTCACCCTCAAGCCATCCTAGGTGTATATGACTTTCTTCTTCCTGATGAACACAATCGGAGAAATATTAATAAATATCCTGACAGATTCGAACTTTATAATTAGGGCTGCACGATTAATCGCATGCTATTCTCACGCGCATTTCGTCAGTAAAGCCGGTTCCCTGATTACCGCTAAATCGCCATCACCTGTTTTTAAACGGAGCGCCTTTTAATAGACAGAGCCGTAGTTCACGGACAAGCCACGCAATATCGCGTTCATTATCGCAGGCGATTCATCTGCGATATGAACGCGATATTGCGTGGCTTTTCAGTGACCTACGGCTCTGTCTATTAAATGCCGCTTCATTTGAAAGCAGGTGATGGCGATTTAGCGGTAATCAGGGAACCGGCTTTACTGACGAAATGCGCGTGAGAATAGCATGCGATTAATCGTGCAGCCCTATTTATAATGGCAGTGAACGGGATCAGTGAGTATGAGCTGAAGAAAGTACATCCATCCAGATCCATCCATCCATCATAAACGTACTCCACACGGCTCCGGGGGGTTAATAAAGGCATTGCATTTGTGTAAAAAAATATCCATATTTAAAAGAAGTTATGAAGTAAAATATGTAGCCTCTGCCAGACCGCCTTTTTCCCTTTTTTACACTTTTTCCATAAGTTGAATAGGGAAGGCGTAGGGCGTAGCATAAGTTTTGTGAACTGCAAGAGAATATGGAAGGTGGTCTGGCAGAAGCTAGATATTTTATTTCATAACTTGTTAAATATGGATATTTTTTTACAGAAATGCATTGCTTCGCTTCAGAAGGTCTTTATTAACCCCCTGGAGCCGTGTGGAGTACATCTTTGTGATGGATGGATGTGGATGGAGACACTTTCTTCAGCTCATAATCATTGATCCCATTCACTGCCATTATAAAGCTTGTATGCATCAGGATATTTATTAATTATTTCTCCAAATATGTTCATCGGAAAGAAGAAAGTCATATACACCTAGGATGGCTTGAGGGCGAGTAAAGCTTGGGCTAATTTTCATTTCAAAGTGAACTAATCCTTGAACTCTCTTTCTGTGGTAATCTAATTCTGTCTAATTACAGTCTAAACATCTAAATGATAAGAAAATTCAGGAAAAAGCTGCTGTAGGCTTTGATATCACAAAAAAAACGTGTGTGAATCAATACAGTCCATATCATTTTATGATGGCACATACTTTAAGGAGAACATGTTTCTGGAAATGAATTTAGGGTTTCACCTGATCTTATATGTGGATGACTTTGAAATCTGTAATCCACTCAGAACTTCAAGGGAAGGGAAAAAAAGAAGATAACTGCAGTTTATTGGGTATTAGGAAATATACCAGCACATAATTCATTGCCTCTGGAACCACTTTTGAAAGATCTTGTAATCTTGGAGAGGAAAGGAGTTTCTGTTTCAAGTCTTGCCAAAAATGTCAAAGGTACAGTGCAATGTGCAGTCACAGACAACCTAGGAGCTCATTCATTTGGCGGATTCATAGAAAGCTTTTCAGGACAGAACCCATGAAGATTTTGTCTTTTTATTTAATCGGTCAAAAGAGGTATGCTCTGGTGCATTTCAATTAAGGAAAAAACAGGAACACATTCAAACAGCATTGCAAATTCAAAGTTGTATGCTTATACATTTGGAGTGAGAAGGCAGTGTTTCTCGACAGAAAAATTGAGCCATTTTTCAGCATCTTTAAAGGATACCCACCAGACATCTTGCATGATATTTTTGAAGGAATTATTTCCATGGAGATAGTTCTGTGACTCAAAAACTTCTTTAATGTTTTTTTTTATTACTTTTTTTAACTTCTACAACCGAATGCATGGTGAAACCACATTAGCGGCCTCCCATGCTTCTTTTATACCTGTACTTGTTATGCCTGTGGACTAGGGGTGTGCAGCAGAGCCAATATCAGTATCTGTATCAGTAACAATCTCAAAATTATTCATATCTGTATTGGGATAAAATCGGAAATGGGTGGGGCTTTAACCAGAAGAAGAAGACCTTTGTCTGGTTTTAAATGTATATCTGTTTCCTTTGTAGTTATCATTGAACAAATATGCCTTGTATAACTAAATATAAACATAAACATAAAATAATTGCTTTATTAATGATTTTTAAGACATTTATTCTAATTCGGTTGTGCTTCAGGCCAACTGAGTTCAAGTCCTGGCTCGGGGACCTTTCTCAATCCTGACAAATAAATACTGAAATATCTTCTAATTAAAACAATAATACAAAATGTTAAATAAAAGGAGGGGAAATATTTTTTTTATTTTCCAGAGGAACTTTCTGAAGAGTTATGTCACGACAGTCACGCACAACCTCAAATAAGAGTCAGACTCTGACGAAGGCTCATTAGCCGCAACACATAGGTGTGTAGGACTTGTCACCTGTTTTTAAAGGGAACCCCTGGTATTAAGACTTGTATGGCTTAATATAATGTAAATGATGTCTCTTACTGGAATATATAGTAGAAAACCCATTAAAGATTTACGTTTTAAAAAATCCATGACATATTTGGACAATGGGGGGCGCCATTTTGTTTAGGTGCACAGTATTTCAGTAAGAGACATCATTTAAATTATATTAAGACATACAAGTCTTAATTCCAGGGGTTCCCTTTAAATACTTAAGCAATGATGAAATAAAGGCTTTTTATATTTTTTTTTCAATAACACTCGAGTGCCTTGGACTGTTGTTATTTTTAAAAGTCGGACTCTATCAGCTGATTAGAGAACCTTGAAGAAAATATTCAGTGGTTGAAAATTGCTAAAACAACTTTTACTAGGCAAACAATTGCAATTCTGAAGAAATTATAAAGAATAGGTCTCCAAGAGAGATTGAGACAGGGGAATATGTAGCCTATCATACAAAGTTTAAAACATTTAAATAGATATTTCAAGTGGTAGAAAATGAGTATGATTCAGTGTTTTAGTTAATTATTAGGCTACTCTTGACAGAGAGCTGGTTTGGTTTCTGAGAGACGCAACGTGGCTATTTGATTTGTGATTGTGCTGTGCTTATTTCATTCGTGTATCATATACAAACCCGATTCCAAAAAAGTTGGGACACTGTACAAATTGTGAATAAAAAAGGAATGCAATAATTTACAAATCTCATAATCTTATATTTTATTCACAATTGAATATAGATAACATATCAAATGTTGAAAGTGAGACATTTTGAAATGTCATGCCAAATATTGGCTCATTTTGGATTTCATGAGAGCTACACATTCCAAAAAAGTTGGGACAGGTAGCAATAAGAGGCCGGAAAAGTTAAATGTACATATAAGGAACAGCTGGAGGACCAATTTGCAACTTATTAGGTCAATTGGCAACATGATTGGGTATAAAAAGAGCCTCTCAGAGTGGCAGTGTCTCTCAGAAGTCAAGATGGGCAGAGGATCACCAATTCCCCCAATGCTGCGGCCAAAAATAGTGGAGCAATATCAGAAAGGAGTTTCTCAGAGAAAAACTGCAAAGAGTTTGAAGTTATCTTCATCTACAGTGCATAATATCATCCAAAGATTCAGAGAATCTGGAACAATCTCTGTGCGTAAGGGTCAAGGCCGGAAAACCATACTGGATGCCCGTGATCTTCGGCCCTTAGACGGCACTGCATCACATACAGGAATGCTGCTGTAATGGAAATCACAACATGGGCTCAGGAATACTTCCAGAAAACATTGTCGGTGAACACAATCCACCGTGCCATTCGTCGTTGCCGGCTAAAACTCTATAGGTCAAAAAAGAAGCCATATCTAAACATGATCCAGAAGCGCAGGCGTTTTCTCTGGGCCAAGGCTCATTTAAAATGGACTGTGGCAAAGTGGAAAACTGTTCTGTGGTCAAAATTTGAAGTTCTTTTTGGAAAACTGGGACGCCATGTCATCCGGACTAAAGAGGACAAGGACAACCCAAGTTGTTATCAGCGCTCAGTTCAGAAGCCTGCATCTCTGATGGGATGGGGTTGCATGAGTGCGTGTGGCATGGGCAGCTTACACATCTGGAAAGGCACCATCAATGCTGAAAGGTATATCCAAGTTCTAGAACAACATATGCTCCCATCATGGCTGTGTAGAAGAAGGATCCGGGTACTGAAACGGCCAGCCTGCAGTCCAGATCTTTCTCCCAGCTTTTTTGGAATCGGGTTTGTAGATTAAATGATTTGAATAGACATATCAAATAGTAGAACATGTGTATGTGTCCTATGTGGTTCTTTGTTCATTGCTTTCACATGTCTTAAAGTCATTAGTCTCTGTGTATATATAGCCCCCATGTTGCAGTGTTCCTTTGTTTAGTATTGTTCCCTGTAAACCTCTTTTGTTGAGTTTCATGTTCTTGTTCAAGTCCACGTTTCAAGTCAAATCAGATCTTTGTTTTTGTATTTTGTTCATGTTTAGAATAAACTGCACATGGGTTCTCAACCACAACTCGCCTCAGTGGACTTTCATTACAGTATGATATAGTATTTTAGTTACTATATCATACTATATATATAGAGAGAGAGATGCACTGAGACGGCAGCTCGATTATTTGATTTGCACTCATTCACTTCACACACTCATTATTATGTAAAGATGTTAGAGGTTTAGATATATTATTCTATCTCCTAGTGAGCAATCACAAGGAGTGACTGTGTCAGCCTCACATAAATATTTTTTCTATTATTCCTCAGAATTATTCATTTTCTAAGCCATTATCTGTGCCTTTCCAAATAAGATATTCAGCTTTGGGCACATCCTCCACTGTAAAACTGAACAGTTAACTTAATTAAATGAAATGAGTTTGTTTCACTCAAATAATAATGAAAGTTCATTGTACTTAAAGGATTAGTTCACTTTCAAATTAAAATTTCCTGATAATTTACCAAGTGGCAACCTCCCCCAGTTTCTCTTGAAGCAATACGGCCGCTAGGGACAGGCTCCAAAAGAGGGCAAAATCTCATTGACCCCAGTGTTAAAATGGCCAATTTTACAGCAGAAAAAAAGCATGTTTACAGCTGGTACATATTACGGTTTTGGTCTATACTGCTATTTTTGCCCTTCATGACAACTCTGAGGGGGGTGAATTTTTTTATAACTCATCCGTTTAAATTATATTAAGCCTTAAAGTTCTGCATAATTAAGAGCGTGGTCACTTGAGTGACAGGTCTGTGAAACGTCACTTTACCTCAGCTAATTCCAGCTACTGAATATGGCATCTCTGCCGTCTTTCTTGTTTTTTTTGGAGGGGGGGGTTTATACAATTATAAAATAATAATATATACAATTATAAAATAATATGGCTTGCTGCGTTAATGTTATGTGTAGATGTGCACACATGCGGAAGATAAACAGAACACACGTTGTTGGATCGTGGCATTGGCTAAAAGTTTTGTTCGTGAGATTTACTACAATGACAATGGTGGGAGGAAATAAAACTCCGACGGCACTGCTTGAATATTATAACCAAAACTGCTGCACTATTTTGAAAAATTATACTTTGGACGCGGGCTCATTTGTTTGTGAGATATATACGATCATATACAGTTTTACAACAAACGCTGTTCAGTTTGCATAATTTCTTGAAGAACGATGACAGAGAGCAGATCATTCAGAAGAAATGTGATGCAAACAATGGATAATAAATCAATATTTCATGGATTTAACGCTTTTGTTTTTCAATGGACACTCATGGACATTTTACCCAAGTGCCATGGATTGGATTCATCTCTCAATCGCCATTTCATTATAAAGCTATGAAGTCCCGTTTGATTTTGCGTGTTGTCATTTGCACACCTGACACAAATTACAATTACTGGTACTCGTAAAAACGACACTGTTGACAGTAAACATTTAAAACTTTCTAATGATATAACTTATCATTATTAATATTTTAGACAGTATCTAAGATAGATAGATAGATAGATAGATAGATAGCTCCTTTGCCCGCTAACACGGGTGTGGTTTCAGTAACCAGGCACCTGTAACAAGTAACAAGGTCCAAATGTCAGTTTCAGTGCAGCTTCAAAGAGCTCTACATGATCCCAGACGAGGAATAAGGGTCTTATCTAGAGAAACCATTGGCCATTTTCTAAAAAAAATAAAAATTACATACTTTTTAACCACAAATGCTCATCTACCAATAGCACTCTTCTTCTTCTTGTAGAATTCCGTCAGTGTAGATGCTGCTAAGTGTATTACTGCCCTCCACAGGTCAAAGTTTGAACTAAATTCTCATATATAATATGCTACTGCAAGTATACAAGTTTGAACTAATTCTTATAAGATTCAAATAAAACAAATAAGACTCTTATTCCTCGTCTGGGATCATGCAGAGCTCTTTGAAGCTGCACTGAAACTGACATTTGGACCTTCAACCCGTTGAACCCCAGTGAAGTCCACTATATGGAGAAAAATCCTGGAATGTTTTCATCAAAAACCTTCATTTCTTTTCCACTGAAGAAAGAAAGACATGAACATCTTGGATGACATTGGAGTGAGTAAATTACCGAACATTTTTAATTAAAGTTGTGTGAACTCAAATTTGATTGTGAGCTGAACTTAATATGATTGTGTTGCAGCAGATTCTAATTCCCTGCATGCTTTACATCAGACTGTATAAATAAATGTTGAAATTAAGTGTTATTTTGTTTGTTTCTACGTAAGTTAGTGTTGTGTTATGTTGGGATTTACAGAGGTTCTGTTGTGTTTGTTTTGTATGGTTACCATTGTGGTGATGAGTAGAGCCTGTGGTTAGGCCCCGCCCCACTTGTCACAAACATGTTAACTTCTACTAAAAAATCAGTTTGCTCAAATGTTTTGAGTATTCTGAACTTACTGAGTTTTACAGTGTGGGTGGACAATCCATCCACAGAGGGTGACTACAAATGCTTCTCTTGCAATAAATCACACTAAGTTTTGAAGTCTGATGTTTTGATGAGTTTTTTTTTTTTTTTCGCTTTGAGTGAATTGTTACACCTACTGGAAAATTAGTCTCTGAAAACAAGCATTATGTCTTTAAAAACACACTCGTGACAGTCATTGTGGTTCAAGTAGGCCAACGCTAGAGGCTTATCCATAATAACCAAAGCCTTAAATGGGTGGTTGATCATGATTTGACTTTAACTTTAGTTAGTGTGTAATGTTGCTGTTTGATCATAAACAACATCTGCAAAGTTACAGTGCTGAAAGTACAATGCAAAGGGAGATATTTTCTTTTACAGAAATCACTTTTTAAGGACTACAATAAACAGCTGGTAGGGACTACAACGAGCTTCATCACTAACCCTAAAATTTACATAAAGATGAGACCATGTTATTGCATTACAAAATGTAACACAAATCCAATAGCATGTCATAAAAGCAAGATGACAAGTTATAACCGTAATTAAACTAAACTATCTCTGTTCTATCTTCATGCAGCATATATTCTCTGGCTCTGCAGGCATTTTACAACAGTTCCCATTTATAGATTATCATGACAGAATGTGCTAATTAATGACTTTAAGATAGTTAACTCCACATCAGCTACATAAATTCATCAATTAACCATTTGGAAACATTCTGTTTCATTCTGCATGTTGTCACTTCTTCTTGAGTCTCCATCACTGTCCAACTCTGGTTTGAACATAAAAGGCTGAACACCGTTACTGACATCTTCAGTGAGTCTGTGTGAGGTGCTGCTAATGCTGCGTTCCAGGCAGGTTTTTGAGCCCGTAAGTCACGACTTCAAACCACGACTCACGACTTTGTAGCGTTCCAGGCAAGTCACGCCAAACTGCCTGAGCGCAAGGAATTTCGATATACTTTCACGACATACTTATCATTTCAAACACATAACATTGTAATACATAATCGTGTGTATTATTTATCATTATTATATTATTATTAATTTGATTGCAACGCTATATTGTCCAAAAGTTTTTTTCTCACCGTGTACCACTTGCATAAACACCGCATCCGTAGGGGCTGCCATTGTTGTTTCGCGGGCTATGTGACGTCAGAGCGCGGAACTGGGAGTACGTCGATCTAGTACGAGTTCACGGGTGGGAAGTCACAGGTTTGACTGCTGTTCCAGTGCACTATCACGGGTAGAAGTTTGGAAAAACACGGGTTATGGTTTGCCTAGAATGCGGCATAACACAAGCTCCTGAAACTCCACCCTCTTCTTGAGAGCAGCAGCTCATTTGCATTTAAAGGGACACACACACAAACGGAGCGTTTTTGCTCACCCTAAAAAAAAGTGACAAATTTAACATGCTATAAAAAATGATCTGTGGGGTATTTTGAGCTAAAACTTCACATACACACGCTGGGGACATCAGAGACTTATTTTAAATCTTGTAAAAGTGGCATTATATGACCCCTTCAATAATCATTACATCGAAGTCAGTAATAAGTTCAAAAGTTGCAGAGAAAAAAAAAATTGAAAGTTTTTGAAATTGAATTGAAAGTTGGAAAACCTCGCATCTAAAACATTTTCAAGTTTCAGAGAAAAAGACAGTACTTTTAACTATTTGGCTTCCCGTACATCCAGTTGTGATTCTTGCTCACGTTAGTTCTGATGGTACGTGTGGAAACGTAGCATCTACGCAAGACTTTTAGCATGATTATGTTAAGGGAAACAGACATTCTGAAGGGAATGGAATCAGCTGCTTCACTGGATAAATAAAGAAACGCTGACTGCTGCTGAGTGCGTTTCACAGCTGTGATGGATTCCGATTAGGAACCTGACAAACTGTGACTGGGAGTGAACCTGATTTAATAGATCAACATCTTCAACAAAGGTACCTGTTTTATTTTTAATCATTTGTGGCTCAGTTAAGTGAAGCAGCCATGTATTTTTAGCGCCCATGTATGCCCTCTCTTGATGTACTGAGGATTGGAAGCAAAATAGATAGCAGCACAAATTAAACTAAACCTGGGCGTCACCCATAACATTCCCAGTGACAGGGTAGGGGGCTGTACACACAAATAAAGAGATTGAAAACTTCTGCAGACATCAGTCTGACACTGTTGTCGATTGGTAAATCCACAATCCGCCAACACTAAGTCCTCGGGCAAAAGATTATTAAAAAGGCCATTATTCTCAGTCACATGCTTATCACTGACTCAACCTCTCCACACTTGGAGCTGAAAGAGAGAGCTCCCTGTGGTGTAATTAGGGGTGGGTGACATGGCAAAAATATCATCATATAACTATTTTTTTCAGACAGGATCACAGTCCATGATCTTATCACAATTCTTTTCATGCTGGTTTTTAAGTAACTGAGCAGTGAAGCCAAACTAATTTCCCTATTCAATCAAACTTGTAGGGTCATTAAAAACATCGGACATCACTTTTGGCCACTACTGTATGTATGAAAATGGATTTTGGTGCACAGCCTAGTTAAGTAATACAGTCTCAAAAACAACTAAATATCCCTTTTAACATGGAAAGGCTACACATGCTGCTGCTATTAATAATATTCACTAGCTCTGCAGTCCTGATTATCTTTGCATGCAAATTCGGTTAACTGGGTGTAGAATCCACAAGATTATATCTATTTTCATTTTAAACAGGCATATTTAAAAAAAAAAAAATGCCTAAATGCTTTTGGAGCTATTACAATAACAATATTAAACGTCTAATTCCATCCACCCATGTCTCTGTTTGCACATTTCTTATTGCTAAAGAAGTGGGTCACAGAAAGTTTAACACCAACAGTATGACTCTATATGCGTGTCTTTCTCTCATTTTCATTCTGAGTATTGAGACCTTTGCAAGAGCTAAACAAAGATAAATGTGTTTTTGTATTTATACCCAAAAAATCGATAAAGATTTACCTAAAAATCAGGCCCCAGAAGAGATTTCCCAGATCATGACTTAGTGATGCGTGACAGATGAAGTCATGGAGGCTCAGGAAGACAAAAACAACAGGAGCTCAACCTCAGACAAGAAGCCACAGCGACCCCAAGTGGTTGGTAGGAGTATCCCTAGATGATAAATGGACAAAAACTCTGGATTTAACAGGCTAATAATGTTAGACATAACTTGTAATATAAATATAATTAAGTATTGTAAGTATTATGTATTAAAGGTTCCTAATTTTGTTCTGGAGGTCTCCAAATCACAAAACAGTTTTATTTTCTCATTATAGACATTGCAGCATCAGCTCTTTTCTCACAGTCGGCCTCATTCATCAAACACAAGCAGAACGAATCTGTGTGTATAAAGTCGCTCTGACATACATTTTTGGATTCATGAAAAGTTCGTATTTTCAAAATGTTAGCTGGTATGAAAGAATGTGTACCATGTGTAAACGGTGCGTAAAAATTTGAACGCTATATGTTCTTTTAGGCAAACTGATGACACTGCATTTTGATGCATTATTATATACCATAATAATATTTCATGAGTTCTTAAAAATGAGATACTATTAATACACACATTGGATATTCCATATCATAGCAACCAATATCTCAGTGGGAAAAACGTTGTGCCTCCAAATCACTCTCAAGCACCCCCAGCAGGCCGTTTTCAGAAGAGCACCTGGCATTTCTTCAGCTGGCTAAAACCACTTTGGTGGACACGTTAATTGAATATTTAATGTTAGACATATGGCCTAATAGTCTCTTTGGCATTATAATGAAGCCAAACCTGAGAAGGGAGTCCAAAATATTCCACAGCATTCCCGGACTCTATAATTAACAGCAGACAGGGATTATGCCAATTGTGAATGAGCGAGCATGCCCACCCTATATAGGAATGACTGGAATTTATTAACATACACACATTTAACTATCAAATCTGGGGCTGTTCACAAAACATTTACCAGTAAGAGTTCTCCTAAATAGCAGTAAAAGATCTTAGGTAAGAGTTTTCTCTCTTAAAAACTATTCACAGCTGCTGAGACCAACTTTTACTAAGGAACAGAGAGAAGTCTTAAGGTGTGTTTAACATCGGCTGTGGCCGATGTTAAAAACAATCCAGCGCTCTGGGAAAAATAGCAATATGCCACCCCCTACTTTCAAAATTTTTAAGAGAATAAAATGGCAGTTTATCATATTGACCCCTACTGTTGACTTAATACAGGTGTAGTGAATTAATACAGTTGATTCACCATTTAAAAGAAGACATTTCTTGCTCTGACTGCTGCAAACTCTTCAATTTGCGACAGATTTGCTCAATTTGACCAAAGACCCACCACTTTAGTTACTGTTGCTATGTCCGACAAGCCGCTATCACGCCACACATCATGTTCTCGCAGAGTGAAAAATACATTGCAGAGCAAAGAGGACACTGACAACGCTTCAACGGACAAGACAGATCACACCTTTAGTGGGTTTTCTACTACATATTTCAGTAAGAGACTGAGACTTTGTTATATTAAACCATACTTTTCTTAATACCCGGTTCACTGAGAGAAAGGATGGGGTTGACCTCGTTGCTATGGATGATGTCAGTACGCTTACTAACTATGTCCACAGTGATTGGCTGATGGGAGGAGTCTCTGTCAGTGATTTAACCATAGAAATATTGTAGAACGAGGTATCATTTTGCCACATTCAACAACCATTTTAGGATTGTTTGTGATTTGGTCTTAGTGACTTAGGAGTCTGCTTGACTACCTCTAACTTTTCACAGATTTAGGAGCTGGTTTTAGTCCTAAAATCTTTGTGAAATACTCTGTGGCGGTTCTAGACCAGGGTAACTGAGAGGGCCAAGCAGGGGCCGCTTGTACTTTTAGGGGGTACACGTTAACCTTTATCTTAAAGGTATAGTTCACCTAAAAATGAAAATTCTGTCATCATTTACTCACCATCATGTAGTTCCAAATTTGACATTCTTCTTTTGAACATAAAAGACATTGAGAAATGTCTCTTTTTTCTTTTCTTTTTTTTTCCCAACAAAATGTCTAGTTTTTTTTGTTCAACAGAAGAAACCCATACAGGATTGGAGTGAACTAACACTTTAATCTATTTTCAGGATTATGGGAAGTCATTTTTACTGGGTCATGTTTCACTCTGCAGTTTCTACACGTGAACTAATGTAATTTTTAATTTCATTTATTTACTTGACAAGTAATATTTTATTGTGTGATAATGAGTAGGGATGACATAACATTTTTAATCTAGGCACTTTTCTGCATCTGTATACTTATATAAGCAACAAATTTATAACAAAACAAAGAAAAATCTGTATGATTTTACAGATTAAAGATTATTTAATTTTGCTGAATGAAATTCAAAGTCATCAAATCAGTGATCTGATCAATCGCTGCGTATGTATAAAGTTACACACAACACAACTTGTATAAAGAGAGTCACTTCATGCGGTTTTGCTTCTCTCGAGTAATTTCTTCTTCATGGATTTAAAAAGGTTATGGCACAATAAATACAATAAAAAAAACTGTTTTTTTTAATTTATATATTTATTTCTGTGGTGTTTATGCTTTCAAAAGGTTTTTCTTACCATTATTTTTATTTGCATGAATTGACATTACATTATATGTATTCGTTTCTATATTTCTTGATATCTATTTGAATAAAGAAGCAAAAATAATGTTATGATTAGCAATAAAAATAATTTATGAGTTAGAATCACTTTACGATGAATAGACTGACAGACACGAATGCTTAGAAATGTCATTTATTTTAAAAACAAACCCAGTAACTTATATATTTTTTATTTTATTTTTTACAGATCAGCTCCTCCCACACTGGAATTCATCATCAGTGAAGCTCCTCCCACAGCAGTCACATCATCAGTGAGGCTCCTCCTACAGCAATTCACCAATAAATGCTGGAATATTCCCATCAGCCTACAAGTGAAGACGAGCATCAGGAAGAGCTGAAATCTGCAAAGACTGAGTTTATTAAAGAGGACAGTGAGAACATGAGTGATCCAGAACGCTGCAGAATGAAACACACTGAAGATACTGAAGAACTAAGAGACTGGTGTTTATTCTTCTTCATTCATTCATGATGCTGAACAACTTTCAAGTTCTAACGCTTCAAGCACTTCATCACATTTAGATAAACAGTTAAACTATTAAATAGCTACAAAATGTTGTTTGTTTTCAACAAATGCTCAGTAAAGGGAGATTTGAGCAACGTTCATATTGTTTGACAATGTCTGTTTCATTTATACTGGTAGCCAGAGGGCGCCCTCATGCAGAAAGTCTGCATGTTGAGTGAGATTCATAAAGCCATAATTCATAAGACATTCCAGAAATCCCTTTCATGGCATCCCACTTTATTTTCAGCAGAGTATATTTATAATGCAATGTTAATCGACATAGCCTTTTTTGAAGCCACATCGTATCACAGAAGGTTATTTAAAATACTTGACTTGCGATATAAAGTGAGATTGGTGCAAAAACATGGTTTTAATCTCATAAATTGTCATGTTTTGATGGTGTGCTAAGCTAACACACTAGCTAGCCCTTATGCACCTGCCACCAGAAGCGAATGTTTTATGAATAATTTTGAATAGTAAAGCTCATTGGAATGTTTTTTTTTTTTTTTTTTTTCTCCAAGAAGGGCATTTGATGCAATTTCAAAGAAGGTGATGGGAGAAGTTTGATTAAAGAAACGAGGGATTAAAACAAACAATGAAAGTCATCATTAATTACAAAAAAGACAAAAGAGTAATAATTAGTCTTCCCTGCACACATTCACACATCTCCGGCCTGGTTATGGCTCTGAAACTGAATGGGGAAGTTTGCACCACAGAGCAATAGTGACAATACACTTAATGGATGCTTAGAAGATGACAAACCTCAGCTAGCATTTTAGAGTCTTAAAAAAACAAAAAACAAAAAAAAACACACAACATGGTCTTAAAAACACAAAATGCATAGTTTTAGACTTATGATCTACAGATTTGAAATAGAACATGGCTTTAACTGCAATTATACATTTCTACAGGCCAACTTCAATTTTATTTGCATAAAGATATTTCATAAAAAATAATTTTCTAATAAATTACAATGACACCATACTTATGATTGTAGGAAACTGTATCTGTTTTCATTGGCTATGTACTTTCTTTGGTTTTTTTCAAAAGTGGGGGTGCAGGCTAACAGCTTAACTGTTTTATTTTACATTTATTTTAGTTTGCAACAATGTTACCAGAATTTTTGACATTTTCAATATAGTTTACAACATTATTTTTTTTATGAATGAAACAGTAAAAACATGTCAGTTACAACTGTAACCTTAGTTCCCTGAAGAGGGAACGAGACGTTGCGTCGAGAATGGCGTCGTTCCCTCTTCAGGGAACTAAGGTTACAGTCGTAACCGAGATGTTCCCTTTCAAGGGATCATAACAAACCAGTCCTCGTATCTGATTAAGGTGGCAGATTTGGCAGAACGGCCCCATGATGGCCCCGAAGGGAAACGGGCACCATATAGTGAGGTGTTAACCACTTTCCTTCTGAGGCCAAGAGAACCAACCTCTCAAAACTGGTCTCTGGTATTACTCAAGTGACCAATTTGGTACCCTGAAGCAGCAAACCGGCAGGGAACAGCCAAACCCAACCCTCCACAGAGGGAGCGAGCATCCTAGTGCCACTATGTTTTTGGGCGGACGCTGAGATATATGCTCACTGGAGACCACTGTGCCCTGAACCATGCAAGGTGGCAGGGTTGGCAAAACGGCCCCCTGACGGTCCTCAGATCCACCTTACCCCGAAAAGACCTCGTACTAAGAGAACCAGCCTCTTGAGACTGGGCTCTGACATAAATTGAGTAGCCAATTAGATGCCCTGAAACGGGAAACCGGTAGGGAACAACCAAGCTAGAACTCACTGGGGACCTCTGTGCCCCAAAGCACCGAGGTGGCGGGGTTGGCAGAATTCCCCCTGAAGGCAGTGAAGGGAGATGGGCAAAGTGAAATGAGGTGTAATCCATTTCCCCCAGAGGGGATGCCCTCAGAGGTCTGACACCACTGATGTGAGAACCTCTTCACCGAAGCCTTCTTCGCGATAACAACGATCCTCAGATTCGTCTTACCCAGAGGAGACTTCAGCTAATAGATCCAAAGGGAGATGAGTTATCCATTTCCTCTTGGGAATTCACTATTCAATTCCTCAATTAAATGCAGCCAAATCAACCAGACAAGTAAACACGGTCTGGACTAAAGGCAGAATATAGTGAATAAAATGGGCATCTAATTTCCCCAAAATCAGATAAGTATTTAATTTCTCAAAATTAAATGCAGCCAAATATCAGACAATGAGAGGCTGAATATGTATTGCAAAAAGATTTTCTGAAAGGACAAATAAATAAACTAACTATTAATACAGACATCTGATTCACCCAAAACAGATGAGTAATTAACATTTAATTCCTCAGAATATAATGTAGCCAAATGTCAAACAGACAAATAAATGGTCTAGATGAAAGGCTGAATATAGTACTAATAGGCTACAAATGTCTAACTTCTGAAAAGTATTTACCATTTAATTTCTAAAAAATTAAATGCAGCCATATCAACCAGACAAGTAAAAACGGTCTAGAGAGGCTGGATATATTCTCATACAGACATACACTTTCAAAGCAGACAATATTTCATTTAGTTCTCAAATTAAATGCAGCCAGTAAACAAACACACAAGAATACATGCTGAATGTTCTAGCTGAAATATTAGACACAAAAACAATTATAGCTCGTAATAGAATAAATATAAAATTACAGGCACGTAATCCACGCAGTGCCTCGGCAAACGCGAGATCCGAGCCTTGCATTAGACTTGTATTCCCTCGAGAATAAAGCCAACGGGAGCGGAGCTAAAAACTCCTGATAGTGCATGCTTCTCTTACACTTCGGGACATTTATATGAATGAACACTGAGCCCAAATGAGAGCTGACGTGCATGCTCCACTCACTCCCAAACACACAACACATAAATCACGGGTATCCCCACTGGTAGCAGCGAGTGCAGGGAGGAACACGTGAATCAGACCGCTGTTTGCTCGTCTAGATAAACATAAGCTTGTGGACAAACAACAATAAACAGTAGTGATGGGACAGTTGATACCGGGGCTCCGATGCTCCGACGCAGTTTTCAAAGCACTATTGTATCACACACTGTACCGATGCTTGTATCGAAATGACAATACCACGTGATTGATGACGTTTGAAGCTTCAAACGTCATGCAGTATCGGAAAATCGGGACAGCTGGTTTGAAAAATTTGGCGCTTCACCTGATACATAAAAGGAAAATGCATTTAATCATGTTTTATTGCTGGGGTCTCAGAGACCCTGAACAGAATATAAGGGTTAAACTGCTCATCCCAAATGATCAATTATGATCACATCATTGTGTATTTTATATTATTGATCAATATGTGAATCCGTTGAATAGGCTACACATGACAGGAGTTGTGGTCTCATTGTCACAAATTAATTTAGATGAGATTAGTTTAGATCAGATAGAACTGTATTGATCCAAAACAAGAGTGATTCCGTGTGTCACGGACTTCTGAAGCTTTGTCTGGTCATGTGCTTTTTCAGATCTGCTCCCCATTTGTTAGATATGGTGGAGAAAACAAGTCTGACCACCAGATGTCGCTAATGTGCACTGTGTTAAAAGCTTCGAGTAATGAACCTTTTTTCGGCACAATTTGATGAAAGCCTCAAACGCTTCAGAAAGCCTCGGTTTCCCATCACTAATAAACAGACACAGACAATTTCACACAGAGCACTTGCTGAAGGCACAGAAACTGACATAGTTTGGTCTGGGTGCGCTTTATAGCTTCCTGGTCATGACGTCATCCACGTTCCGTCATGCCATTGGACTGATTTCACAGGTGCTTCACGACGCAATCACGTGTTCCCAACGCGAGTTCCTTTTTTTTTTTTTTTTTTCTTTTTTTATTGCAAGATTGAACAAGAACAACTTAATCATATCAATATAACAATGGATGACATCAATCATAAATAATAAGGAAGACAAATACATTAAGTAGTGAAAGGAGAGCAATCAAAAAAAAAAAAAATACAGAGGTAATAAAACAAATTATGTAACATTCATCAGATCATTATACAGATTTATAAGTTTGACACTTTTTTTGTTATTAATCTTTTTTAGTGTTATAATTAAATAGAGAAAGTGGTTTAATTTGGGCACTGTTGAAGAAAATTTACATTTCCCAACGCGAGTTCCCTTGAAAGGGAACCAAAATATATGACGTAAATGAACTTTCCAGAATGGCAGACAGGGTTGTAAGAATAACTTAAAGGGGTGGTTCATTGCGATTTCACTTTTTAAACTTTAGTTAGTGTGTAATGTTGCTGCTTGAGCATAAACAACATCTGTAAAGTTACAGCGCTGAAAGTTCAATGCAAACGGAGATATTGTCTTTTAAAGTTATGGCAGTTTAATGCCTACAAAAACGACCGGTTTGGACTACAACAAGCTTCTTCCCGGGTTGGTGACATCATAAACCCTGCAAAACACACCAAAACCCTGCAAAACACACAAAGTGGGCGAGGCCATGTGGTGCAGCATGTGGAAGCGGAAGAGTGTACACCGGACGCGAGCGGCGCGTCAAAAGATAACAGAACCCATTATAATCAGTGATATTTTCTACACTGGATGCGGCGCTGAAGAAGCTTCCAGAATCTACACGAGTTCAATGCTGGATTTACACAAAAGCTTTTACTGAAAGATGAAGCAGTTCCCACTTTAAAAGCAGAAGCTGCTGTTTATTGGCTTCAAACTGTAAGTACGTTTTATTGTTTGTACATGTCTTTTAAATGTATTATGTTGCTATTTTCTGATTGCATCAGGGACGTAAACAAAGACCAACTCGTTTTTTTTTTTTTTTTGCTAGCCAGTTAGCTAAATTCTATTGCATACTTTTCCAACAAACACCAACAAACACCAACAAACTTCTATGTTCATAGACAAACTGTTGTTTCACACTACCTTTACAAAAATTCTACTACTCAGTCATGTATTCGGCTACAGTAAAGCTTTAATCAGGATAAAACTGTATATTGAAAGCTAACAAACAGCAGTGACAGCATATCTAAACACTTTGACACAAATACTAAATGAAATACCATTCATAAACCTCCTTTACAAGCTGCGATTACAGAGGTTCTGCTTGACCCTCTTCATCTGGGTCTGATTCGTCTCAATTTGATACAGCAATATAGACGCCATTATTTACATTTCCACTGAAGCACATGTAACAACTAATGATAAGGGGCGTGGCGTTTCCGGATGCTTCAGCGAATCACGATGGCTCTGGATACACTGGGCCTGCTAACCAATCTGAGCACATAGCGTATTTCGGAGGGAGTGGCTTCATAGAAGCAGGAAGTCAAACGAGCCGTTCATATGCCAGTGGAAAGAATAAAGGTGTAGAATAAAGGTATAATACAGGGCTCTCAAGTGTCACGCATTGAGCGTGACAGTCACTCATTTCGGTCTTTTGTCACGCACTCCCGCCACACATTGTATTTCTCACGCAGAAAAACTATTTATCATATATTTAATATGCCGCAGCGCCCAAAATGTATCTGGCCGCGCCGCTCTCTCTATGGAACCGGGAAGGAATCAAGCGCGTCTCGAACCTGCCACTTATCAGCCAATCAAAAAAAAAAGAAAGAGGCTACACAATAGCCAATCAGAAAATAGCACTATTGTATCTGGGTAAGATTTAAAGCAACAACCAATGAAAAAAAAGCATATCCTGGAATTGTTCACCATCATCCACGTTCACCCACAGAGGAAACCACTGGAGCATCACTTTGAGCACAGAGTAAGTCACGATCTCCTGTTTTAATGTTACAACAAATTCACAAATTGTTTGACACAAACAATGACAACTGCTGTTAGATAATCAGATAATCAGCTTCAGTTTTTCATGAGTGTGAACTTAGACAACAGTTTTACAGCCTGTTCATTGACACCTGCTCAGAACAAGTAGTCTAGCCCTAGTTATATTTTGCTATCACACGAAGACTGACATTTTGTTACATTAAACATCTCTCTCTCCAAATAGTTTTAATAATTTTATTAGCACTAAATAAATTAAAGTGTATTGCATTGTCGATGTTATAGGTCACTTTTAAAATCATGTCACATTTTATATCCTGGCCATGGATCAGTGTTTCCCATACATTGACTAGACTGTGGCAGCCCGCCACATTCTAATTGGTCCCGCCACAGTCTCAAAATATGAATACGGATATGACGCGATATTCAAACTACCGTCCGTAATTAGACTAGCACCAATTAAGTTTTCGTGCACTATATTCAGTCATCTGAAGCCATTCCATAGCTTTTTTTTCTTCTTCCAAGAATTAGGCTAGAATACTTTTTGCTGCTGAATTATATACTCACCTAGTTTACTTATTTATTTATTGGTATATTTTTATTTTTATCTATAATGAAGTGGTGTGTTTAGTGCATTCTTTTACTTTTAGAGTTTGTTTGTTGTTTACGAGAGAACAAATTTCTTCATTGATCTAGTCTCTTAATTTTGCTCTTAGAATGCACTAGATTCATGCATTTAAATATAAAATGTACAAAATTTTACTCCGGGGTTTTTTTAAAAAAAAATGTTTAAATGGGGGGGGGATGTCACTCTTGCCTGTCTCCAAAACTTGAGAGCCCTGTATAATATATGAAAAATACAGCGCTTTCAAAAAAACGCAGCCTTAAGACATGTTAAACTGTGCCCCAAAAACACAGTCAAGCCTAGAAACAAAACACCGAACCACCCCTTTAAGCATAGTTACTGATAAAGTTGTATCATACATAAATTATAACAGTTATTTATAGCTATAGAGATTCTTCTTCTTACAATAAAGTTGGTAACAAGGGTGATGATGAATGTGATCAACACTGTACAGTTTGTCTAAAAACTGAGACAATGGATTGAGATTATTTTCTTGTCCTCCCATCATGCTGTAGAAAGAGCCCAGATGATAACAGTTGTGAACACAGATGAAAATGGTCTGTTTTTAAAAGGAGGAAAATCATATCAGTTAAGTAATATGTAGGACACAGATAACGCTATTAAAAATGGTTCATTTAAAACTAGTTAAAGTCATGGTCATAGACTTTCAGCATGTGAAATTTATACCGACACTGCAATGGCCGTGACACCACACTCTGCGGCTTCTTCTTTTTTATTTTACAATATATATATATATATATATATATATATATATATATATATATATATATATAACAAATAAAAATCATAAAAAAATGTAAAAATATACAATCTACTCCACATTGCTGCAAAAAATGTGTTCTTTCTCATAGCAAAATTCACTTGTGTTTCCGGTGTCCTACATTCACATGCGTATGAATGGAAGTCACTGGAGGGAAAAATCTAGTGTGACCGGCCCTTAATAATTAAAAAGGTTTTTAGTAAACTAATTAAATATCATCCTCACTGATCAAATATATTTAATAGTTCTCACTACAGAAACATGGGATTTGTCTATAATTATTGTAAAATAATAATTGGAAGATCAATGGGCACTATATTAAGCAGAACATAACCTATTCAATGAAAAGAGTTTCTGGCTGCAAAAATTTAAAATTTCATGCAGCCGCCCTATTGAAACTGTTAAAGGTCCCGTTTTTCGTGGTCTTTTGAAGCTTTGATTGTGTTTATAGTGTGCAGTATAACATGTGTTCATGTTTCGCGTGTAAAAAAACACAGTATTTTTCACATAATTTACTTATCTGTATACCGCTGTTTCCACTGTCATAAAAACGGGCTGATGACTTCCTTGTTCTATGAAGTCCCTCCTTCAGAAATACGTAACGAGTTCTGATTGTGCCAGCGGTTCCTGTGTTGTGATTCGACAGCAGTTTAGCGCATCTTGCCCGGAAAGGTCACGCCTCTTACCATAACGTGGAGATGCACGCGCTCAGTGTTATTGTAAACATGTCTTTAATTTTACCCTATCAATTTGAGCCGGAATCAGACCCGGTGATTGGACTGCGGGATGAAAATAACAGCGTTTCGACGACATGGCGACAAACACACTCTACAAACGCAACTCTTGTGTATTCCTGTGGGCGGAGGTTAGTCAAAAAACTGTTTTAGTGACGTCATTAAAGAAGGAAGTAGAGGGATGTAGTCCAAACTGGCCGTTCGATGTAGGCGACTTCTGTTAAATAAAATATCTCGCTTGGCATTGAACTTTGAGCTTTAAAATTTTACAGATTTTATTTATACTCTAACAACAACATTACACACTAACTAAAGTTTGAAACATGGGATCACGAAGAACGGGACCTTTAAGCGAGGCTCTGGTGTGAAGAAACAATGAAATAAAGGTTAACAACAGCTGCTCCCACAATTTTTAATCTTAGATGTGGAAAAATGGGCAGAGGATAGATGTCGAGTCCCACAAGCTGTTTTGTTAAAAGGATAAAGCAACTGGATAGAGGGTTTCATCACTGATATTGAAGCTAAGTTTAACATTACACAAAGCCAAACAAGTTAGCGAGAAACATCTGCCTTACCATTCATAAAACATTCTGTTTGTCCATGTTAATAAACATCAGCAGGACATTTTATGTTAGCATGCATTTTGAATGTGTTTTTCCAATGTCAGGCAAGGGCATTTGGCTCAATGCAAAACAAACAAACAGACAAAAAATGATACCCTTACATGGTGCAGGTAATGATTACATGAGTTCAAGGACAGGTGCTAGAGTTCATGTGCCAAAGTTTGTTTCTGCTTCTTTTCCTTTCTGACTTTCTGAATTAATCACCTTTTGAGTTGAGACATGCACAGCTCGTGAAAGGACAGTTTCCAAAATGTGCTGTATTTTTGTAATTCCTCTAGGTGTCAGTAGTGTTGCAGAAACTACATACTTCATCTTTAAATGCTATGGTGCATCAGCTTAGGACACAAAAAAAGACCAAAATTCGATCATGTAAGGTTTATGGTACACCTCAAACAAGGGAATTTAATTAAAGAGTCCAGTAATGGATTGGGTACACAGAGCATTCACAGCTGATATGGACGGCACACCCCTGATATATACATGCATTCACTGCAGAGGATCCATTGGTGAACAAGCTAAAATTTCTCCAAATCTGTTCCGATGAAGAAACAAACTCATCTGCATCTTGGTAAATTGTAAATTGTTTTCATCTTTGTGTGAAATTTTCCTTTTTAAATCTTGTAAATTTGTCAGTCCACATCTGGTTGACTGAACCACAGAGTGAAAGGGGTCGGACACTATCAGAAATGTGATATTCTTTTATGCATCTGATGTAGGGTTGTCAAAAGTGCAGACGTCGGTACTGAAATTTTAAAATTGTGATGACACCAGTATTTCCCCCTAGCATTTTGAGCGTTGTTGAGCAGATTCTTAAACACCTCTGATTGGTCATTGTGTTCACGTGCTCAACGGATATGTCTGTGATTGGCTACAAAGATCAATGCTTCAAAAACATGTTGTAAATAGACATCAATGACGCTCGTCACTGAGAGCTTACACAGATACACACGAGAGCGTTTGAAAGCAGGCGTCTATCAGTGGATCCATATTATATATCTGGATCCGCTGAAATTGTTACCACAGTAAATAAAACAACATTTCCAAGCAACGACAACTGCACTAAGAACTAATGAGACAAGAAATGAATACTTACACGCTGCTGTTGACTTCTGCTGCCTGACTGCTTCTCCTAATGACTTTTTGCTTACACTGTTTAAGTACTTGACAAAAAAAGGAGGGTGGTGGAGCGGAGGAAGTTCTTGGGTGTGATTGAGTGAGCAGACAGGGAGGGCTCAAGGAGCGCTGTAGTGGATGCTGCCACCCGTAGAGGAGAAATGTGTGGCACATCAGATCAGTAGCCATCACAGGGAGCCCAACTAAAAATGGAAGGACCTCCGTGAGTGCCGGGACTGCAGTCCGTGGCCTAATGGTTAGAACGGGGGTCTCCAAACTCGGTCCTGGAGGGCCGCTGTCCTGCAGAGTTTAGCTCCAACACACCTGCTTGAAAATTTCTTGTATGCCTACTGAGACTTTGCTTAGTTGGTTCAGGTGTGTTTGATTGGGGTTTGAGCTAAACTTTGCAGGACAGCAGCTCTCCAGGACCAAGTTTGGAGACCTCTAGGTTAGAGAGTCAGACTGGTAACCCGTAGGTTGTGGGTTCGATTCTCAATACCGTACTGAGGATGGCGTGGTTTGACCAATCAGATGAAAGGGCCATACAAAAAAATGGAGATATTAAGAGACATCAAGGACATCAGAGAAAAGAAAAGAAAGAAATCAGTAAAGAAATATGGCCTAATTCTGCCATTAACAAGTTAAGCTCTTGAGATCCTTGTGGGGTCCTATCTCTCTGTGCTGTGAGTAAGTCAAACTGCAGACTCGTATGATTTCTAAACATTTGTAATTTTATGCATTAACACTTCAGTATGGGGAACAATTCACACTTTTAACTAGTTGCTTAATAGCTTGCATATTGGTTGTTTATTAGTACTTATAAAGCACATATTCATGCCTTATTCTGCATGACCATATTCTACATCCCTAAATCCTAGCCCATACCTAAACTTAAACGTAACAACTACCTTACTAACTATGCTATGGATTTCTAAACTTTAATTTTGGGTTAACTATACACAATACAAATTGTTGCATTTTTATATTGTAATACTGTATATTGTTGCACAATATGTTGTTACATCCCTGCATTATTTTTAATGTTCTCTGCAACAACAATTTTTATCATCAAATGTACAAATTATATGAATGTGTGTATATACATAATTATAAAATTAACCAATAAGGCTTGTGTTAAGGGGAAAAAAATGTGTTGATGTACACTACAGGACAGGAGTGACACAAGTGTTTTTTGCTAGTTTCAGCTCGACAGAGATATCATTTTCACGTCCAGCACCACGTTCTTTAAATAGCAAATGCATTTGCGCCCATCTGGCTTTTAAAGGGAATGGGAGATGAGACTCTGGTTTATTTCAAGTTACACCCAAAACACACCCATGACTCATTAAGAGACTAGGTACAACCCTTTTAGGTACAACCCACGCGCCAGGTGCACCAAACATTTTTCCCGTCCTTAAACTAGCAAAAGTGGATTCAGACACGCCCTAAATGCAATTGCGCTGTGCACTTTAGACCATGCGTTTAGATCGTTAAAATAGGGCCCATTATTTTTCTGTGATACTTCCCTTATTATACATGTGTTTGAACATATTAAAAATAACATGACTAAACATAAAAGTGAAGAAAAAAAATGCCAGTTATTTTAAAAAGCAGCCCAAATTTTGTTCACCCGCCCTGTGCCTTTTTGTCCAGTCCAACAAAAAGAAGCCTGGCAACAGTGGAGACTAGAATTAATTGACCAATAGCACCATCTGCTGTTTAGGAAGAGGTAGTTGCTCAACTGCATTTGTAAGAAAATCAATCTGAGAGATCTCATAAAAAGGCACTTGTCTCACAATCGTAACAGACCGGTATGCATTTGTATGCACTGGATTTGGTATTTGTTCCAAGGTCACATGAAATTTGAATAATGGATTGTATTTATTTGTAAAATGTGACATAGGCTCATTTTATTTTATATTTGTAAAACACAATATATTTCATTTGTTACACCACTGTGTTTTTGCTAAAAAAAAAAAAAAACCTGACCTTTGTATTTGCAAATCACTTTCTGTTTGTTTGCGAGTCTGGTTTTCTTATGCAGAGCAGATCATGATTGTTTGCAATATGTGAAGAATGTAAAATGTACATGCTTTTATGTAGTTCACTGCAGTTGTGAAGAATGATTTAGATGTTTCGAGAAAAGACTGTTAAGATGTCATCACAGTTTTGCCTCAAAGTATATATAATTCCTAATATAATTGCCTTATAATTTGCTAAAGTTCCCGAGAATATTACTGACTTAGTATGTTATGGTATTTCTGACAAACAAACTCACAAAAGCTCTTTAGTCTTTCCACTCTGACTGTGAAAATGTGAAAAATATATATGCATATGTGAAAGCTGTTTGAGATTAATGATGGAGTGTGACTCTGAAACCGTGTGCAGCTCAAAGCAGCCCGTACACACTCAGTGTAAAAAATAAAAACATATTGAAGGCATCGTTGGAGGTTTCGAGCTAAATATGGTGAGCCCCAGTTGAATGTGTATACATGTGTGAATGCCTATTTCACTTTAATGTGTTTTCATATCTGCGATGCTTAGTTCTCTGTATTCTTACAGCAAATACATATGTATAAACACAATAATGTAATCGCTGCTGCTTATATGCTTAGTAATTTACTCCTACATCAAATGCAAGACTGTAAAACATGACAGGGCTGTGCAATTAATGAAAATCGAGTTTCCATTTCAATTTTGGCTTCCAACGATTATGAAAATGCGATAATCGAGATAAATCCATTACTGTGCCACACTCCATTCCTTTCCAGCTTTGACCTTTTGTTCTTCCTTATAAAAGCCCAAACTTAATGTGCAAATCAGTAAAATCATGTAACGTGATTTTCATAAAACGGGACATGCTTGATATTAAAAAGAGTTCTTAAAAGCGGCTTTCTGTGCGCGCGCTCCAAAACGGAGCGGAACACGGACAAGCAAGGTGAACTTTAAGTTTCGTCTGCATGCCTAAACGGTCAAATACACGCAAAAATATGTAAAAATTCTGGGCTAGGCGAGTATTCACGTAAACCTGGCTGATTATGTCTTTCGTGAATGTAAACAGTTGGGCTAAAACCGGATGTGTATCAGTATATTGGATCCGTGCATTCTGTCTTCAGGTGACAGCTTAATGTTAATCGAACAAAAAAAGAGAAAATCATTCACTGCTCTTGACTGAAGGACTTTTGTAGCTTTAATAAGAATCAAAGCAAGTTTCATTTTTACAGTACAGATTATGCTGTTTGTATTTTACATTTGACTATTCCATTTCTGTAGCAGGCAGTTAGATGAAAATAAAAACTTAACTTTAAGCACTGTTTTTTTTTCTATTGTATTTGCCCTATTGTTTTCAATTTTTTTTTTTTTTTTTTTTTTTTTATTGTATTACTTACTGTTTACTTATTTTCAATAAAATTTGGATTTTTTTTAACCTTTTTTTTAGTTACCCTAGTAGTCTGCTGTGGTATTGAAATTGGTATTGAGAATAGTCTAAATTGTAGATGTCATAGACACCTTATTTACAACAAATGTATACTTGATATACAGTATTATACAGTTCGTATTGTATACATGTCGAGAAGAAGCTGATTTCTGCCTTTTGGAAAATCGCAAAAATAAGCTCTGTGTTTAACAAAGGGTTATGACACTTACACGTTATGTCTATCAAGATAATCTTTACAAGTTAACACAACATTTATACATTTTGAAGCCTAAATAAAGTGGTCAGATATTAAAAGCTAACAGTAGGCTATAAACGGACTACAGCACACCATGGTCTCGGATCAACGTCACCACCACCAAACTTCCTCAAACTTTATTTAGAAAACAACTTTATTTAAAAACATGATTATAATCTGCACTGTGTATGAATACTTATCCACTTTTTCATGAGAAATGCTGTCCAAATGTCCTGTTTGTCATGATGACGTCTAAAGTCCCCGCCGAAGGAAGTAGTCCCTTTTAGCAACTTGTTAGCAACCGCCGTTTTTAAGACACAGTAAAGGTTTTAAAAAAAATCACAAGCGGGTTATAACTGGTGTGTTTTATGTCATAGATCAAAACGTGAAAGTATTTAGAGGCTTTGTTAACCACAGACCTTATTTCAGGCGATTTAGCAAAAACCCATTCAAAAAACCCAATGACTTTACGGCGATGGAACCAGAAGTCCTAAAATGCTAACTCGCTTCTGGATTTTGCCTACAAAAACACGTCATCCCTGAGGTACTCTATTAGCCCGGTTCTGTCAACAACACTGCACTGGCTCCCTATTAAACATTGTATAGATTTTAAAATCTTACAAAGCACTAAATGTTTTAGCGCCACAGTACCTGAGCGAGATCTTAGCGCATTATAGTCCTTTGTGTTTATTGTGGTCTTGAAATTCAAGCCAGTTGATAATACCTAGAATATCTTTTCCTATTTAGCGCCCAAACTCTGGAACAATCTTCCTATCACTGTTCGGGAAGCAGACACACTCTGTCAGTTTAAATCTAGATTAAACACCTCTTTAAACTTGCACATAACATAGTATAACATTTTTTGTATAATTCAAATCCCTTAAGGGTCAAACGGTCAAACGGAACCAGGAACACTTCCCAGAAACATCCAATGTATGTACATCATAAGAGAAATGGCTAATATTAGTCTGTCTGTCGTGATGTATCCCAATCTTCAAGCAGAAGGAACTGGATGAAATATTCTGAATGTTATCAATGACTTGTGATGCAGACTGAAATCATAATCAAACATGTTAGTTTGTTTTGCCAGAGGAGAACTGGCCCCCCGACTGAGCCTGTTTTCACCCAAGGTTTTTTGTTTTTTTCTCCACTTCTGTCATTGATGGAGTTTGGGTTCTTTGCCACCGTCACCTCTGGCATGCTTAGATATTCAGGAATATTATAGATTGTCCAAATATTATTGATCGAAGGACATTTGTTACGTATATCATTGGTTTGGGCTCAAAATATGTGCAGAGTTTAATGATTATGAAACCAAATATCTGACGAATATCAAACATTAATCTAGCTTTACCACACTGTCAAAATTTAAAATTACTTCAGTACACAAATGAAGTTTCCAGCTGCAATGTCCAGTTTAGACATATTTCATAAGAAAACATATCTCCACTGTGATTTGAACAGTCAGTGTGGGCCCACTTATCTCACTTATGACACATTTCACATCAAATCCTACCCCCACCCCCTCACTTAATTAAAACCATTCATATATATATATATATAGTTTCTGCGACACTAGTGGCATCTAGCAAAACCCTCGACTCAAACATCACAATTTTAGTGTGTGTGAAACCTGCAAAAAGATGACTAACAAAAAAAGATCAATGGTCTCTCCATCACGGGAAATCTGAAGTTCAGCCTTTATATTGCTCTTACGAAAGGTTCCCGTTTACTCCAGTGACTACTTCTGCAGAGTGAGAGGACAGGATAGTGGAAAGCATTACTCAGATTGTGCAGATGAGCCCCCAGACACAAACTGAGAAATGTTTTATTTAGCACTGCTGTCTTGACTCACTCAGACGATAAAGAAAGTGAGGCACAGGTGTACACCTGGAGAGGTCTTAGCGTCATAAATTAGTAAAGTATGTAATCGTCCTCTGGTCAACAGGAGATGATTTGGGAACAAAAGGAACTCCAGAGAGCTGTTTTCTTTCCCAGTTCTGGGTCATTACAGCCATATTCACCAATCCAAAACACATGGTTCATTGTTCTAAAAAATCTTCTCTTGCCCAACACTGGATAAATCTTGAGTCAAGATTTTTGAGAAGAGTCAGTTGGCCAGACAGGGCATTATGACACACTTTGATTGGAATAAAACATGTTCAAAAAGACTGCATCAAACCCTTTTCCTGATCCAGTCTTGCAGAGCACCCAGCTATCATTCCAAGGAATTATCTGTTTAATTGACATAATAGATATGCTTGTTATTGCTATGCATTTTATTTTAATTTAAATCTCCAAAGAGGAGAATGCTATTTGGCATAACTTGGTGCACTGAATGCAATGTACTGATGTGTGCTTTCTTTCTTTCTTTATATAGTGCTTTATACAATACAGATTGTTTCAAAACAGCTTCACAGTAATAAACAAGAAAATAACCGTGTTAATATAGCAAATTTTGCCAACTTTAATTTCAGCCTTAAATCAGTTCTAAAGAAGACAATAGGGCCATTGATCAGTTGAATGGTGATTCAGTTCAGTTTAATGAGTGTTCATTATCTGAAACACACACTGATCCCATCCAATAGTGTCAGTAGACTGATTGATTATATTTTCTGAATATTAATTGTCTTTTAAGCCCCAACTGAGTAAACCACAGGGTCAAGGAACCAAAACTCTATCCAGTGACAGTAGTGCAGAAGAAAACTTTGGGAAAAACCAGGCTCAGTCAGGGATCCAGCTGTTCTCTGGCCTAACTGAACAAACACAGCATGATTTATGATTCCAGGCTGCATCACAAGTCAGTCGTTTTGTGTATTGATATTTTTGAGTAAAGCTTGCTGCTTGGAGACCAGAATTGGGTGAAATGTTCTCAATATGTGGTGCAAAGAAAAAATACAGGTTTACAAATGCAGCAAAAGAGGGTTTCGTTAATATTGGTTAAAGAAAAAAAAAAACACAAAGAAGGATGTTGCTGACATTAAACTTTGATAGTTCACCTAAAACTGATGATGGTTTGATGAATGTTGTGATCCAAACAATATTGGACCCCATTGACTTGTAGTCTTGTAATTACAACTTGCAAACTCGTAATTTTCTGAGAGCTCCGACTTGTACTACATGTGTCTCATGTTGAAGTCTGTGTCCTTCGTAGGTCACATTTGTCAGCCGCATTCATCATCGAGGCCGTCTCATTTCAGAAAAGCAAGTGGGACACTCCGAATGCAGACTCTGAATGCGTCCTGCTTTCACAGTAATTCGGAAGATGCATAAGGTTTATTTTTTGTTCTTACAGATAACCCACAATTCTTTGTGTCACCATGAACAAATGTTGTTTATTTGAAAAAAAAAAATTCATGAGTACACAGGTGTAGTAAACAAGATAACAAATGTTTAGTTATTTTTAAACATTTAGAACAGTACTTTGCTAGCAATGCAAAAAAAAAAAAAAATTATAATTAAACAGAAACCCTATGGTACATTTTAGGGGTCACTTTCGTATTTTTTTTCTTTAAGATTTTGTATTGGCTGAGGTCTGAAGAGGAGGCGGGAGAGGGAGGCAGGGAGGAAATACAGCGGGGGCAGGGGATCAACCTCTTCAAAAAAGACACATATCTGAACATCATCAGTTGCATCTGGGAGTACATGAAGAGACAGCATCAGTTGAGACTACAGCCTAAATTCATGAAGAACTGTGGCAATTTCATGATGCTTGAACTTACCTGCAGACTACCTTAAAACTATATGTACAAGTGCAAAACTTTTTTAAAGCCAAAGGATGATCAGACCTAATATTGATTTGATAGTTATTAGAAGATAACTCTTCATGGATATATTTTTTCTTTTTTTTCCACTTTACATCATGGCATTTCCTTTCCTTTAACTCCAGCATACCCAGGACTATGCGACGGATGGATGACAACATTTTCCCTAAATCATTTAAAGTAAATTGTTTCAATCATCTTGGCCACTGATGAAACTCTTATGGAAAACAAGTTTATTCAAGTGTGCTATTAGTATACTTCTTTTAAACTAAAAAATAAGTATACTTTCAGTCTACTTTTTATGTACTTCACAGAAATATACTTAAAATTGCACTTAAGTATACTTGACTTGTGCTCACAGAAAAGTGTTTATTTGGTGCATACTTGTACTCAATCTTTTGACCGAGATATACTTAAAAATCTTTTTAAGTATACTTGGCTTATAGTTGTGTTTAATCTCTTAATTGAGTAGCCTATTAAATACTTCTTTCACATAGTTTTACCTACTGTCTTACAAACTTACACTGTTTGAAAATATTGATTTATAAAAAAAAAAAAAAAACGTTCATAATTCTGAGTATCTGAATTTTTTAACGATATTTTTAATTATAGGAATTTATTTCAAATCTACTTTACTCTTTTCCCACCACTGCTGGAATTTACCAGCTATCGGTGTTGTCACTGTTATACTGCAGGGGGCGCTATTACACATCATCTGAAAGAGTACAGAATTTCTGGATCAAAACACAGGTGAAGAAGAAACAGAAACAAGCACATTACAGCACCATATAGTTATATGAACGTATTTCTTCTCTTTAACTCCAATTGTCATGACAAGTTTTGGGTTTTGAACTCAAGTTTATACGTTTTTAAAAATTAAACTTAAAGTAATGCATTGTCTTGACTATTCGTCGAAGTTGAAACAAAGGTTGACTTCAAGTTGAGTTAACTTATGTTTAGTTGAGTTAACTCACATTTTTATGGCCGCAAGTGAACTTACATTTCTAAGTTTAACCAGCTGGAAATGTTTTACGTTACTATATATATAATATATATATATATATATATATATAAATATAGTAAACTGAGAATGATGTTATGTTAACTTAAAGAAAACTTACAAGTATACTTGCAGTGTATAACTACTAAACTAGTAGTTCACTGAGAGTATACTTCAAAGTGTACTTTCAAATACTAAAAAATGTGCTACATTTAAAATAGTTAACTTATAAGTTCACTTGTAGTACAGATGCAGTACAAATGAGAAACGTAGTTGTGTACTCAGAGTTTACTACTGTTACACTTATAGTAGCCTACACTTAAACATATACTTTTTATATGCTAAAAGTGGGCCAATTTAGTCCCAAGCAGTACTGAAATAGTACTGTACATGACAGTACCTATACTTACCACATAAAGTATAATTAAAAATGTTAACACTGTGTGATTTATAACAGTCCTTTACGATTGTTGCTTGTCAGACTGTACGAACATGATCCTCATGTCACACTGTGGGATCTCAGCTGTCATTTATGTCAGACTGTACGACAGTCAAGACGTGTTAAAAACGGACGCGCGCATGAAAACTTGTCCAGAGTTTTATATCATCGACCCTCGCACATTCAGTGACAGTGAGCTGCATTACACACAGGACTGAAATGGTGGCTAACAAAGACATCTCTATCATTAATTTTGATCGCGGCTTGTCTTGAAAAACGAAGTCAATTTGACGTTCGTCGTAAGAGAAGTCACACTGCAGGACTGTGTGCCAAATCTGCACAGAATTTCGTCGGAGGTAAAATTTGATCGCAACGGTCGCAATTGGCTGTCGGTGAACATGTCAAATAGAGACAGAGCGATGGGGGTATGTGGCGAGCAGGGTGGGCGAGAGCCGTGAGGGAACGGCGCGAGGCCGGTGACGCGAGAGTTAACGAGCTCCACCTGTGAGGCACACCGGCCTTGAGTCTCTCACGGAGGAGCTCGTTAACTCTCGCGTCACCAGCCTCGCGCCGTTCCCTCACGGCTCTCGCCCACCCTGCTCGCCACAGAATCTTTTAGGATTTTCAAAATTTGTCTCCAACGACCAAATCGTGGCCAGAATCGCACACGTGAACCCTCCTTTAAGTATATTTCTTTTTGTAAAGCCCGGGATACACTGTACGATTTTTGCAATCCTTTAAGATAATTACAAATCACACTGTGCGACATGGATCCATTGAACTTGGGCATGACATGTAGACTGTACGATTATGACACCTGTTGACTCGTAGGCTGTGATGCAAGTTTCTATAGAAGAACATCATCAGCATGCGCTAGAGGTTAACAAAAATACCATGCTGAATCACACTTTGGCAGTTGTAGTTTTTATGTGTGATGAAAAAAAAGAAGCGGTCGAAAGAAGGGAAAAGAGCTTGAGGTAAGCGGTTTTCAGTTTTAGCGTCATGTCGCGTTGATTTCATGTCGCATTTTCATTGGCTGGTCAGTAGACGTAGGCTGTAGCAGCAAACACACTGTGCGTTGATCATACTGAATTTATGACACCGTCAGAAAACTATCGTAGGCTATCTTTGGTCTCAAAACCGGGAAAACGGCCGTCTTTGACCCTCTCTCACTGTACGACATAGGACCACTACGGTGGCCAAGAGAGCTCAACACCAGCAAATAAAGAAAACATCTTCATCAGTTTGACAACACATGCGCTGCAAAAGTCCACAACACATGCAAATAGAGAAACGTGAGCAAAAGTGGCTTTGATCTGGTTTGTTTTAAATACTGGACATTTATTGGGTGTGCATTACACCTATGTAACAGCCTGTTTAAGGTCATGAGATTTTTTTTTATCTGAATATAAACATGAAATAATTTCTAATAAGTGCAAAAAATGTGTTTCAGTTGTTTGCTTCAACATGCACTAAGAAAAAAATTATATTTATATTTATAGTATTAGGATAATTGCTAGTACTTTAAGTTTACGGACATTTTCAACCCTAAGCATCGCGTAATTTAAAACTGCTAAAATTGCACCTTTAAAAAATCAATACGGAAAGTTCAGTCATATCAATATATTTCACGGACTTTTCTTTGAGTGAAGTCGCGTTCATATCTGTCCTCATGATGATGATGTTTTCCTTTTACTCCGTGTGAACCTCTCGCACTAAAGCGCAGTACAGACTGAAGAAGATCGCGAGGAGGAGGAGGAGGAGGATCAGTCTCTCAGTTTACACCATCAGCCGACGCGCGTTTCTGAATGAAAGCTGACTTGATTTCACTTGATGTTGTGAACTGTAAAGGGACAGTAAAGGATACAACCTGTTCCTTGCTAGGATTCTCTGGATTATTAATTCCATCATGTGGGCAGTGTTTCATGCTTTAACTAGTTCAGCTGTGTATTAGGTAAGTGTGCTCATGCTCTTTCTGTCGTATTAATTAAATGATTGCTAATTCGTTGGCACATTAAAACAATTAAATGAGATGTCGCTAATGATTTTCAGTACGTGTCAAAAGTGCATTTTCTGGTTAACTAGATGTTTGGGAAGTGTTCTGAGACATAATAGCCTAATTAAATAAGGTTAACAATATTCATAAACACATAGTCATAATGTTTTCAATATCAACATAGGTACAAAACTGCCAGGTTTTCCATATATTGTAATCATTTTTATCACATTATTTCTTAATGTGCTCATGATCTGTTTTGTCTTAGAAATGCACATTTTTGTCATATGGACATTACTTCGACAGTCACCTCTGATAACAGATTACTCTTAATATAAAGTCTGTAGAAACATGCACTGCTTTGAAACGATAGGCATATGTATTGTGAATAAATGGGAATTGAATTAATAAACATGCATATAATATTTTGATATATTATGAATAATTACCTTTTTATTGTTGAATAAACATACTTTTTTGTAATATGTTTCGCACTAAACTATACTTTTAAAAAAGGGTAATGCTTAAAATGTACTTTTGTCAAGGTCTCAGAGAATATTTTAAAGTTATTTCGCCATGTAACACTTTGTTAAAGGATTAGTTCACTTCAGAATTAAAATTTCCTGATAATTTACACATCCCCATGTCATCCAAGATGTTCATGTCTTTCTTCAGTTTTTGAGGAAAACATTCCAGGATTTTTCTCCATATAGTGGACTTCACTGGGGTTCAACGGGTTGACGGTCCAAATGTCAGTTTCAGTGCAGCTTCAAAGAGCTCTACATGATCCCAGACGAGGAATAAGAGTCTTATCTAGAGAAACCGTCGGCCATTTTCTAAAAAAAAAAAAAAGAAAAATTATATACTTTTTAACCACAAATGCTCATCATACAGTACAGTCCAAAAGTTTGGAACCACTAAGATTTTTAATGTTTTTAAAAGAAGTTTCGTCTGCTCACCAAGGCTACATTTATTTAATTAAAAATACAGTAAAAAACAGTAATATTGTGAAATATTATTACAATTTAAAATAACTGTTTTCTATTTGAATATATTTGACAAAGTAATTTATTCCTGTGATGCAAAGCTGAATTTTCAGCATCGTTACTCCAGTCTTCAGTGTCACATGATCCTTCAGAAATCATTCTAATATGCTGATCTGCTGCTCAATAAACATTTATGATTATTATCAATGTTGAAAACAGTTTTGTACTTTTTTTTCAGGATTCCTTGATGAATAGAAAGTTCAAAAGAACAGCATTTATCTGAAATACAAAGCTTCTGTAGCATTATACACTACCGTTCAAAAGTTTGGGGTCAGTAAGAATTTTTATTTTTATTTTTTTGAAAAGAAATTAAAGAAATGAATACTTTTATTCAGCAAGGATGCATTAAATCAATCAAAAGTGGCAGTAAAGACATTTATAATGTTACAAAAGATTAGATTTCAGATAAACACTGTTCTTTTGAACTTTCTATTCATCAAATAATCCTGAAAAAAAATATTGTACACAAATATTTTGTACAATTGTACACATTAAATGTTTCTTGAGCAGCAGATCATCATATTAGAATGATTTCTGAAGGATCATGTGACACTGAAGACTGGAGTAACGATGCTGAAAATTCAGCTTTGATCACAGGAATAAATTACTTTGTCAAATATATTCAAATAGAAAACAGTTATTTTAAATTGTAATAATATTTCACAATATTACTGTTTTTACTGTATTTTTAATTAAATAAATGTAGCCTTGGTGAGCAGACGAAACTTCTTTTAAAAACATTAAAAATCTTAGTGGTTCCAAACTTTTGGACTGTACTGTACATTGGAAAGGTCATGTGTGATGTAGGCGGAAGTACCGCGTAGGGCGAAAAACATCTAATTTTCTCCTCCAACTTCAAAAATCGTCCAACATTGCTGTTTTACCTTTTTTTGTAAAGGTCGTTTGACTTAGTCTTTGACGTTCGCTTTGTAAACACTGGATCGGTACTTCCGCCTACGTCACGCGTGACCTTTCCAACATGATGACGTCATGCGTGGAGCATCACAGAGCATTCTGAAGTGAACTAATCCTTTAACGGTGGTGAATGGTAATGTAAAAAAATATTCATTATTTTCTTCTTACAGAAAGTTAATGATTAATGGCTTGAGCTTGTCAAAAATAAGGAAGAAACAGAACTCCTTCTCCAGAATGTGTGACCCAACAGCAGAGTCGTGTGTGCTGTGGAGATTCATGGTGCTTCTGTGTGTTTTGGCCAATATAACACACAGAAGCAGCGGCTGCCCCAAATTATGCGCCTGTTACGCTCCATCAGAAGTGCACTGCACATTCAGATACCTGAGTGAAATACCCAGGGACATTCAGCCAGCTGTGCAACGAATTAACCTGGGGTAAAACATACCACATGGAACTTTCTCTAAAAAATATCACAGAAAACGGCTTATATTGGGCAGATTCCTACATTTGTAATTTTGTGTTTCAGGTACAACAGTTTATCAACTCTTAAAGCGAACGACCTCTCTGGACTAAAAAATCTGGAACTATTAATGCTGCATAGTAACACTATCAAGATTGTTGAGGACAGCTCGTTCCATGACCTCACATCTCTGCAGGTAAAATACTCAGTTCACTACTTTGAGATCAACATTATATAAATCAGATTCTGTTTTTAAGGTATGTTATCCAAGGTTTTTTCCTTTTTTTTCATATTGGAAACATTTACACATAAAACAATGAATATGTGATGCAGACTTCAGTCATATCACTGTTCTAAAAAAAAGCTGTTTTATTTAACACAAGGGCTATTCATCCATATTACGTATGCCATGATGGGATCACATGAACAGCCACATTCTAATCACTGCTCCAGTGTGTTCACTTGTTGCTATGGCTAGGATGCATGTATCTTGCATGTTATCTAGTTAGCTTCACTGTCTTTAAATAGCCTAGTGTTACGCACACTGTCAGTCCAAATCTGTATTTTTGTGAATCTGATTGGAATCCATTCTATAATTATTGACGTCCACGTTGTGTATCGGAACTGATCCGATTTGTGTGTCCATTCTGTGTGTTTATTCTGTGTTGTCGTCTCCATCGGTCTCAAAACATGTCTCCATTATATTGTCATTTTCTGCTCGTCTGGCACTTTGCAACAACAAGACCTTGTTTCTGCAGCGACTTTCAGCATGTTTCCTATAACAACATCTGACGTTTATATTTTACATGGCGTGAGAAGACACATAAACCATGCAAAATCCAATCGGATTGTGATGGGAGAAACAATGTTTTCACAGTATTGTTTCCAATATAATTTACTATTCATTAAATATTAGTGCCTGTATTGTGTGTTTTATTTAGGGTCTTTGCTAATCAGACCATTTACATGTAATCTCCATATTGGGTTAATCAATCAATCCAAATTCCATTTTAAAAAGTAATTAGTTAAACAATCAACTAATCAGAATACATCCTTGTTAAACTGACATATATGTAAAAGCTCGTACACAGGGAGACGCGTTTCGCTGTATACATAAAAATTTCATAGCGTATCGGCATTTCATCCAGCATTTTGGGAGTCTGAAACCGCTATTTTTTTGAAACCAGGTCCCAGAGTGGATAAACCTGAAAATGACACCCTTGCATTTTCGTGTGTACAGCCAATCCGTATATTTTGTGAAACAAAGAACGAGGGGGGAAAAAGAATATTGGATAGGGAAAGCTCTGGCTTTGTGTGGATGTGGCCTAATTCTCATATCCTGAGGGATTCAATCAACAAGCATTAAGGTCACAACTTCCATTAAAAAATAAAAAAAAAATAAAAATCAGACTCAAACAATACATTCCAAACATCACAGAAACAAAAAATCTTAATTCATACCTTTTGGAAACGGATTGTTCAAATTAAAGATCCAAAAAGCCTCTCTTTTTCCTTCGTAAGTTGTCTTTGAGTATTGTTGCATGTTACTTCAACCGTTGCATCTGCAGTGACACTGTGGACCTTTTTTGTCTCACTTATCTTATTGTCTAAGAGTTCCCATAAGTTCTCCTCTGCTGAAGCTGATGGCTGGGGTTACTGGTGGAAGCAGTGTTGAGGTTTCACGTATCACTGCCGCACTGCATTCAGTATTGCAGTCCTTGATTGCAGCTCGTCTTAAACCTGAAATCCAAAAGTGTGGCCATGGCCAACATCCTTATGGATTCTACACCTCCGAAGCATTGCTTTATGTTTGTGCTCAAGTTATTTGTGAGATCGATTGCTGTCGGTGTGCTTTCCCAGCAGGCACCTTTATGTTGAAAAGACTCCAAATTGACTTCAAGCATTGTCAAAAAAAAGGTCAAAAATGCAAATCAAACGGACATCAAAAACTTGACGTCCATTTGACATCCACACACTGATGTTCTCTTGACCACCAAAATACGACACAAAAGCAATGCAATGAAAGAACTTTTATTCAGCAAACTTGAAATCAATAATACAAATATAAATAAACATTTATTCAATATTCGTGTAAGGCTTGAACAATCGTCCCAATGACGGTTTCCCATAGGGCGGGGAAGGTTTCTTGTGCATTCAGTCTTTTCAGAGTCGCATAGTAGTTTAATTACAATTAACCTTGCATCTGACCTCAAATTTAGGTTAAAATGCCAATTGATTATTGAACATTTATATGATAATTTATCTAGACATTTGCTTATTCTATTTAACTCTTTACGCTTATTATACTCGTTCAGCTGTTATGCGGGCCCATGATCAACAACCAGAGCTTATGGCTAAAGCAATTTAACAATGCTGCCCATGCTTGCTATTGTTAAAAGGTACCCATGTAGCCCCATACAATTGCCTATATAACAACTTAGTTAAAGCTCTGACAATAATCAGGGGTTATGACCAGTAGACTTGTCTTTATATATATATATATATATATATAAAAGACAAGTCTACTGGTCATAACCCCTGAAGCAGAAGCAATGACCAGAGGTTATGGCCAGTACACCTTTGTCTAGCCCCATATAGTGAATGTGATTGCATAACAACTTAGTAAAAGTCAAGCAGTTAGTCAGAAATCTAGAATCTCGCCCGATGTGCCCCATGCTCCATACAATCTGAGATCTAGTATGTACTTAAAGGGATAGTTCACCCAAAAATGAAAATTTGATGTTTATCTGCTTACCCCCAGCGCATCCAAGATGTAGGTGACTTTGTTTCTTCAGTAGAACACAAATGATGATTTTTGACTCCAACCGCTGCCGTCTGTCAGTCGTATAATTGCAGTAGATGGGAACTTCATCTATAAGAGTAAATAAAGCTTGCTTAGACAAATCCAAATTAAACCCTGCGGCTCGTGACGACACATTGATGTCCTAAGACACGAAACGAACGGTTTGTGTGATGTCTGACACTCATTGAAGTATATGCGCGAGACATCACTTCCGTTGTCAGAGCGCGATCAGACATCACTAAAGGAGTCATGAACGGAGTTGGACATAGTGGTGTATTAGAGGTAAAAAATGATATAAATACTGTTCAGTTTCTCACACAAACCGATCGTTTCGTGTCTTAGGACATCAATGTGTCGTCACGAGCCGCAGGGTTTAATTTGGATTTGTCTAAGCAAGCTTTATTTACTCTTATAGATGAAGTTCCCATCTACTGCAATTATTTGACTGACAGACGGCAGCGGTTGGAGTTAAAAAATCATCATTTGTGTTCTACTGAAGAAAAAAAGTCACCTACATCTTGGATGCGCTGGGGGTAAGCAGATAAACATCAAATTTTCATTTTTGGGTGAACTATCCCTTTAACCGTGGTCATAGATTTGCGGTAAAAACTGATACATCAAAATCTACTGAAGTCAATAACTTCAGAGTAAGTCAGAATAAAACCAAATGTAACAATTTATTAGTCAGGTAAATGTTTCATGCCAATTACATAATCAATTCAAAGATGATCATTATAAAACATCAAATGCTCAGAAACAGAGTAAAAGATGTACCTGACATCTGGAAAATACATAACGATGAGTGTCCAGAAGACACTGCATTACGGGCTGATCTGGCTACAGAATCGCACCTTGAGCTCCTGCAATCTCTTTAAATAATCAGACCAAGACAGAAGCTTCTTTCAAATGGAAAAATGAGTTGGAATTTGCATTAATCAGGGTCCTAGACTGAGTAGTTTACACCTTTTTGGAGACAGAAATCTATTTGCATGAAAGACGTTGTGAAATGGGGCACACCCACCACATAAAACAAAATATCTCTGAACTCTTAAAAACTTTACTACCTTCTGGTTTACTTCAGTGGGAATAAGACCTTTGTACCAGTCGCACTGAGACTGAGATTTCAAATGATACCAAACATGTATAGCATTGTGTGATATCAGTCTTAAAGGATCATGAACCTCTAAAAGGGATTACCTCTAAAATGCTTAGTTTACATCTCAAAAGAAAGTACCTATGACAATCAGCGTGTAAGTGGCAACAGAATGAACTGTTAATGCTTCACTTATGACCAAGTTGGTCAAAACGGTTAGCAATGTTGTCAGTATAACACTTCATTCTGTGAGCATTTTCTTACCAAAAAAAAAAAGTACAAGGCTGGAGTTTTTTCTGTTTGGCAATTTCAACAGTAAAAAATGCACACATTACTGAATGTGGGGGACTGCATGACATCAGATATAATTCATATTTACTACATACTTTTGCAGTTCTGTTTGTACTGCAGTTTGACATCAGTCATTGTCATAAAAAGAGAAAGACTACTTACAATACAGCAAATAATTCTAGAAGTGTAATAGAAATGGCAAAATGTACAATACAGATAATGCATTTTGGCTTACATGACATTTAATTGAAATTTGGACACTAGCTATTGCATGTGTGTACGAAAGCATTTGCTGTTTGGTCGAAGACATGACAAATAGCTTTTTATGATGTGCAGAAATGACTAGATCATGTCAAAATTGAGAAGATTTTCAATTCTAATCTGACACACCAAAGCAACTAACAAAACTGCATTATGGAGTTTCATGTACCTTTTCATCACATTTTTCACACAGTACTCAAGGTTTGCAGCCCCTACCTTGACCAACTCTGACATCTGAAAACATTTTTTTTTTTTTTAAATAAAATAAAAAACCCTTAAAACATTTGTTGCTACCTATCAGGAACACATTAAATACTTATTAGGATAAGAAGGAACAGCATTACTATTGGCCTGGCATAGTAATCCTGATCGTGAGATTCCTCTGTCCTTCATCAGCCAGTTGCCCTTCTAGATTCTTGAGCTCACGCCTGCTGTTCATCTTCTCCAGGTGGAACTGAGAGTCTGGGGGGCTCAAAGTTTTGGCCCACCTGGGACAGCTTTGCCCGAATATCGGCAAGTAGATAGAGGACCATTCTTTGGAACTCTGAGGGTCAAATGAAAATGAAATTGCATTCATCCCTTTAGCCACAACAACACGGTCTGTAAGAAAATAATGAGGTACATTTACTTCCATTATCTAAAGAAAATAGGTCATTGCCCTGTTGGTGCTGGTTCCCCCTACATGAAGTGTGGGACCACCAATGAGAAGAGCGGGAGCGCTGGTGTGGTGCGGACAGTGGGATCTCTGCAATGGAGCGTGGGATCTGTGGTTCTGCTGGTGTGGAGTGTGGGATCTCTGGCACGGACTGTGGGACTGCTGGTGTGGAGTGTGGGATCTCTGGCGCGGACTGTGGGACCACTGGTGTGGAGTGTGGGATCTCTGGCACAGACTGTGGTTCTGCTGGTGTTGAGTGTGGGATCTCTGGCACAGACTGTGGGACTGCTGGTATGGATGTTGGGATCTCTGGTGCTGATTGTTGGACCACTGGTGTGGAGTGTGGAATCTCTGGCGCAGACTGTGGAACTGCTGGTGTTGAGTGCGGGATCTCTGGCACAGACTGTGGGACCACTGTTGTGGAGTGTGGGATCTCTGGCACAGACTGTGGTTCTGCTGGTGTTGAGTGTGGGATCTCTGGCACAGACTGTGGGACTGCTGGTATGGAGAGTGGGATCTCTGGTGCTGATTGTTAGACCACTGGTGTGGAGTGTGGGATCTCTGGCGCGGACTGTGGTTCTGCTGGTGTTGAGTGTGGGATCTCTGGCACAGCCTGTGGAACTGCTGGTGTTGAGTGTGGGATCTCTGGCGCGGACTGTGGAACTGCTGGTGTTGAGTGAGGGATCTCTGGCTCGGACTGTGGTTCTGCTGGTGTTGAATGTGGGATCTCTGGCGCGGACTGTGGGACCACTGGTGTGGAGTGTGGGATCTCTGGCACAGACTGTGGGACCACTGGTGTGGAGTGTGGGATCTCTGGCACAGACTGTGGTTCTGCTGGTGTTGAGTGTGGGATCTCTGGCACAGACTGTGGGACTGCTGGTATGGAGAGTGGGATCTCTGGCACAGACTGTGGTTCTGCTGGTGTTGAGTGTGGGATCTCTGGCACAGACTGTGGGACTGCTGGTATGGAGAGTGGGATCTCTGGTGCTGATTGTTAGACCACTGGTGTGGAGTGTGGGATCTCTGGCGCGGACTGTGGTTCTGCTGGTGTTGAGTGTGGGATCTCTGGCACAGCCTGTGGAACTGCTGGTGTTGAGTGTGGGATCTCTGGCGCGGACTTTGGTTCTGCTGGTGTTGAGTGTGGGATCTCTGGCACAGACTGTGGGACTGCTGGTGTGGAGTGTGGGATCTCTGGCACAGACTGTGGGACTGCTGGTGTGGAGTGTGGGATCTCTGGCACAGACTGTGGGACTGCTGGTGTGGAGTGTGGGATCTCTGGCACAGACTGTGGAACTGCTGGTGTGGAGTGTGGGATCTCTGGCGCGGACTGTGGTTCTGCTGGTGTTGAGTGTGGGATCTCTGGTGCTGATTGTTGGACCACTGGTGTGGAGTGTGGAATCTCTGGCACAGACTGTGGAACTGCTGGTGTGGAGTGTGGGATCTCTGGCGCGGACTGTGGTTCTGCTGGTGTTGAGTGTGGGATCTCTGGTGCTGATTGTTGGACCACTGGTGTGGAGTGTGGAATCTCTGGCGCAGACTGCGGAACTGCTGGTGTTGAGTGCGGGATCTCTGGCACAGACTGTGGGACCACTGGTGTTGAGTGTGGGATCTCTGGCACAGACTGTGGGACTGCTGGTGTGGAGTGTGGGGCCGCTGGTGTGGAGTGTGGGATCTCTGGTGTGGAGTATGGGATCTCTGGTGTGGACTGTGGAACTGCTTGTGTGGAGTGTGGGTCCGCTGGTGTGGAGTGTGGAATCTCTGGCGCTGATTGTTGGACCGCTAGTGTGGAGTGTGGGATCTCTGGCGCGGATTGTGGAACTGCTGGTGTTGGAGTGCAGAAGCTTTGAAGCAGAGTGTGAGAGATGTAGAGGGGACTGTGGGACCTTGATCTAGAAGTTTTTTCTCCCAATCCTGATGGCCGGCCTGACTTTTGTCGAACCCTTGGTGGTCCTGTAAAGAACAGGCCTGATGGATGAAAGAACCAAATGGAACAATTACATCACAGAATTGCTCCAATTATATACACTGGAAAAAGACATAATAGAAGTTATGATGCTTAACAGTTTGCTTACTGTGTTGTGCTTGTGCTTCCACACATTGCTTCTGCAAATTACACCCAGTTCCAGAACGATCTGGGCTGCTGTCATCTGTGTAAGAGAAACAACAGTATTATTACAATGCATAGTGTCACAAGACATAATATTCTCCAGCAACAAAAGCTAGGGACCTGTAGGAGTGTGCACTTATTGTATACCTAAGATAAACCCTGAGTTGTTTTTTTTTTTTTTTTTCTTTGATATCCTCTTGTCAGGACTGCATTCTTCTTCACTCAGCTCTGCAGTTGTTGTTTGGTCGAATGCCTCATGCACTTCCTGCTAAATGGAAAACAACCACACTTTTAATAACTTACTTAATTTGAGTTTTACAAAAAAACAAAAAAAAACAATTTAGCTTTTTTAAAAAAAGGACGCAAGCTTACTTGACTTCAGTTTGAATTTCAGCAATGGAAACCTTTTCCAGCTGCCTGCTGGCTGTCGCATCTCTTCGACTGCTTTGGTTACGTTTTGCCCCTGGTGGCCAGTGAACCATGCTGTTCTTCATCCAAACCTCTGGAATGACGCCGTCCTCCTCTCCATTTGGCTCTGTCTAAACTGTCCTGACCCACATCATGAGACCTGTAAAAGAACCAGAATCATTATGCATAGACCCTTGGTTTTATTTCAGTTGGAACTCGGGCAACTGCCAAAAAAAAAAAAAAAAAAAAAACTTACTTTAGGCAGCTTATTCATTCTCTGAATGTATTGGATGCAGTCTACATAAGGGCAGCACGTTACCCTCCACACTTTGAACAAGCATACAACCTCAACACCCTAACTGGGATCATTTCTGGATACACCCTTAGGAACATTAGTTTTACTAACATACTTACAATTCAGTTATTTCTGTTCCACATGATGCAGCAAGGGGAACAAAATGTACCCTGTTTCAGCTTCACCAGGGTTGGCTGTCAGACAACTTTATGATTCAACTGCTGATGTCTCTAACATGGATGATGTTAAGCAGTTTAGAGTCACAAGGATCAATGAAGAAATTCTCTGTGTTGCATAGGTGTACGAAAGCTTTTGCTGTTTGTTCGAAGACATGAGAAATAGCTTTTTATGATGTGCAGAAGTGACTAGATGATGTCAAAGTTGATCTACAAGTTGAGATTTTCAGTTCTGATCTGAGACATGCACCAAAGCAACTAACAAAACTGCATTATGGAGTTTCATGTATCTTTTCATCACACAGTCCTCAAGGTTTGCACCCCCAATCTTGACCAACTCAACATATGAAATACTTATTAGGATAAGAAGGAACAGCATTACTATTGGCCTGGCATAGTAATACTGATCATGAGATTCCTCTGTCCTTCATCAGCCAGTTGCCCTTTCAGAGTCTTGAGCTCACACCTGCTGTTCATCTTCTCCAGGTGGAACTGAGAGTCTGGGGACAGTTTTGGCCCACCTGGGACAGCTTTGCCAGAATATCGGTGAGCAGATAGAGGACCCTTCTTTGGAACACTGAAGGTCAAATGAAAATGAAATTGCATTCATCCCTTTAGCCACAACAACACGGTCTGTAAGAAAATGAGGTACATATACTCCATTATCTAAAGAGAATAGGTCATTGCCCTGTTGGTGCTGGTTCCCCCTACGTGAAGTGTGGGACCACCAATGAGAAGAGCGGGAGTGCTGGTGTGACAAGATGTGGCGCAGACAGTGGGATCTCTTCAATGGAGCGTGGGATCTGTGGTTCTGCTGGTGTGGAGTGTGGGATCTCTGACACTGACTGTTGTGCCGCTGGTGTGGAGTGTGGGATCTCTGGCACAGATTGCCGGACTGCTGGTGTGGAGTGTGGGATCTCTGGCTCGGACTGTGGGACCACTGGTGTGGAGTGCTGTGGCATGGGGACTGGGATCTCTGGCATGGAGAGCAGAAGCTTTGAAGCAGAGTGTGGATGAACCCCCAAAACCCCAGAGTCTTAAGTTCCTCTGTCTCCCATGAAGGCAAAGGTTAGCCCAGACATCCATTAAAGAGCTCTATTATTTCTGAATCCTTATACTCCAGCCCCACTGCCAAAGTCCAAAATAGCTGAGCTAACCACCCACCTCCATTCCCTGCTGGTGTAGGGCAGTCAAGTTCTTAAGTCGTGCCCCCCACTCCTTCTTAGAGGTAGGGGGAATGATCCGGATTACCATGCTGCTGGATCTAAAGATGATCGAGGTTTTTGTCACATTTGCTCTGAGACTTAGGGTAAGATCCAGAATCAGAGTATACAGCCAGGCAAGAGTCAAAAACCATGAAAACAGTCCACACAAAAACAAGAAAACAAAACCAGCCAGAGTGCTCAGAAGTGCAAGTAACAAATACAAAACCTCGATGAATAATGGCTGGGACAAACTGGGTATAAATAAGCATAAACTAATGACATGAGTGAATATAGCTGAGTGCAATGAAGAGTAATACAAGAGTCCAGTACAAAAAATTATGGGAGATGAAGAATGAATTTATTTATTTATATATATGATATTCAAGTGAACTTTTTAAAATTTAATACCATAACTGAAATATGATACTAATTAGAAAAATGTGTATTTTATAAGAATTGTGGTATAACTGAAGTCCTTTTTTCCCCTATAATTTGTGCTTTTTTTCTATAATTTGGCCATTTAAAAGGTCTGAAGTTTATCTGAAATGGAGTCAATTTAAAAATCATATACAGTCACTTCATTTTCACATCTTAATGATTTTTTTTTTTCGTATGTCTAGGTTCTGAAAATGAGTTATAACAGAGTTGAGAAGCTCAACAAGAACACATTTAGAGGCCTGAACAACCTTGTACGTCTTCATATGGACCATAATCGCATTACCTTCATCCACCCAGAAAGTTTTTATGGATTAAAAATGCTGCAGTTGATCAACCTTGAGGGAAACCTACTCCAACAGCTTCATCCAGATACATTTATATCACTCCGGTTCAGACAGATTTTGAAATGGTCATCTCTCAAGACCATTTACTTGTCAGATAATGCTTTAACCACATTGCCTGCAACTATATTTGCTGGCTGCTACAAGATTGAGAATCTCTTCCTCAGTGGAAACCCCTGGTCATGTGATTGTCGGATGGGCTGGCTTGTCCAGTGGATAGAGAAACACCCTGGTGAGATTGGTCTATATTGAACTTAAAATAAAATTAGCAGGAAAAGCACAAAAGTGTAAATAATCAGGAACTGGACATTTTCCTAATCCCAATAAATAAAACTGCATTTATTTTTATGTATACATATAATGAGAATTAATTTTGCTTTTGCAGGTGTTCTAAAATGCAAAAGAGACAGAAAGTTTCTCAAAGAACAGTGTCCCGTCTGTGACTTCCCAGTTTCCTCCAAGGGCAGAAGCATTGTGCAGTTGCAAAGTGATAGCTACACGTGCACCAGACCATGGATTCATCCTCACTTGAAACAGAGGAATTTTACATTGGGTGATAGTGACTATACATCAGTCTCTCCTGAGGATTTTGTTGCACCCATTGGCATGTTGGAAATGAACATGACAGATCAGTTCCACAATGATGCTAGGATAGCGTGTAATGTACAGAGACCTACAGGAATTGAAAACCTAACTGCAACCTTTCAACAGAATGACAAAGATTTAACTGCCCTGAGTGCAATAGTTTCTACATCGCTGATCTGCAACATTGATTATGACGATATACGCCAGATTTGGAACATTTTGGCTACCTATAGTGATTCCCCGATGAGACTTGAGCGAGGATTATTACTTTCTTTTAAACCAGATACAGTGTACGCATACAAACAAGTACTACCGACTGCAGATGATATTTTTACAGAAATTGAAGCAAAAATCAAAGCCAATCCTGAATGGTTAATGCAAGGTACAATCCTGCTACAGCTGGACCGCGTTACGACAACATTCCCGACCCTTATTATCAAATATTTATCCAATGTTCAAATAGATGTTAACAGCAGCAAAGATATTAGAGACCAGTATAGCTGGGCAATGATAAGAAGGGACAACCAGACCAAGACTGAACACTCAGTCCTTGCTGGTGGAGTGACTGAATTGAATTGCCAGGCTGTTGGGGATCCTAAACCAATTGTAGAATGGATTCTACCAGATCGAAGTAAATTACGCGCACCATACAACAGTGAGGATCAAAGAATCGTACTAACTCATGAAGGAAGACTTACTTTAAAATCGGTCGAAATCTCAGATACAGGTGTCTATCATTGCATTACAACTAATTACCTGGATGCAGATGTTCTTGCCTTTAGGGTAACTGTACTGCCCCTGGATACTGAAGAAGAAGAGATCAAGGGGAATAAAGTCTCACATACTCTTGGTCAGGACCTTCTTCTTGACTGTACATCAGCCAGTAGTCCACAGGCTTCTATTCAGTGGATACTTCCTGACCACACAGTTTTAGACAAATCCTATGGCAACAGAGAACTCCACAAAAATGGCACTTTGGTAATACATGAACTGACATCTAGAGACACGGGTTTTTACAGATGTTTAGCTGGAAATTTTCTAGGAGCAGATATGATAGCGTTTCAAGTAACTGTTCATGATTATGTGTCATATAGCACAAGGCCAAATTATGTAAAGGAATCTGGTGATCAAGTTGTACAAATTATAGATGATAGCCAGAAACTTGGAAGTAGGTATCTCTCACAAAGGGTTAGTGAAGAATCAAGGAGCATTACCTCAGGGAGACCATACACTTGGCTACAGTCCAGATTTCAAAAGGTTCCCACTCGCAGAAGAGGGAATGGAAGGAACTCTGGAAGAGTCTTTAATAAAAAGTACAAGAAAGAAGGTGCCACTTTCATCAGAAAGTCTCAAATTAAAGGAGGAAATAAAAAGACAGTCAGTTTAGAGGGGTCTAAAACACTTAAAGGACCCTCTGATGACAATGACATAACCTCAGGGGATGGTATCTCTGAAGATGAATTTATTGTAATGACAACTACTCAAACACTCAAACATAAACCAGTTAGCACCATTACAATCAAAGATATTAAAATCCCAGAGACTTACAAAACTGTCACCAGTGCTTCCATTGAAGTAATACCCGAGAACACTAGTACCATCTTAACGAGCAAAAGAGAAAACAAATTTGGTTGAAGCAACATCACACTCTCATTCTCAGACACCTGCCACCCCGATTATGGCCAGTTATACTTTGAGTAGTTATGAGACAACCCCAAATACAAACAAGTCAGATTATATGTTGAGTCATAGTGATGGTAAAACCATCATATATGAGAGAGCAACAAATAGACCCTTAGGGAATCTCATTACTCTCAAACCTTCTCTGACAGAAGTTGCAGATCTTCAGTTCTCTGGGGACTCAGAAGATGTTGCCACTGGAGCTACACCACTTTACAACTTCCAGGGCCCAAATGCCACCTATTTGGAACCTAAGAGTCAGACCATATTAACAGCAGTTACCACAACCGAGCAAGACAGAGAAAAGATCACATTTCAGACCACTCAAAGAATCAAGTCAGAGCTCCTTCCTGGGTCCACCATCATCTCCAAACACCAGATCCAAATTGTTCCCTCCAAAAAGATGCAATCAGGAAAGAGGCGTAACTTTCATGGCAGACGTAGGATCATTCGGCCCAGCAAAATTACAGACATACAATCTTTACTTGATAAATTTAAACACCTTTCTATAAACAAGGAATACAATCTTACACACACTGTGGACAAAATCACAGATTGTGAATATGGGAAAAGAGTTACATCTGGAGTGTCTACAGATAAATGCAAAACATCAATGGATCAAAGCTTGGTCAACCCTACAGCTAGGTATCACATGCCAACTTCCTCTTTCACAGTGACAGAAAAACCTGTCATGGCAACTCATTTGTCAGTCTCTGGAAAGACTTACACTGTCACTGATTCACAAATGACAGCAACTATGGTGCACTCCATTTCTGAAGAGTCCAGTGATTATAAAAGTTATTCTAATGCCATAGAGAAAGAACTAACACTCACAACTACAACCACATCCACATCTGTGATGTCTTCTAAAACCACAAAGGGGAAGATTCCATGGCATAGACCATTTGGACACAAGGGGGAACTGAAAGAAACCCACAACAAACATCAAAACCCATTTACATTGTCCTCAAATGAGGAGCAGATGGTTTCAGTATCCACAACAGAAACTTACAAGGCAAAAACTGCAGTACCTACTACAGAACTGCAGCTTACACATATTGTAGCCTCTCCTCCAGTGACAAGACAAAATATTAATACTCCAGAGACATCATTTGATGACTCATCAGGTTCTTCCTCTTTTACAGAAATACATTTTTCTGACAATGTCATAACCCCATCTACAACACCTGAGTTTTTCAGCTTTCCAGCCTCCCATAAGCTGTCCACAACCACTGAGTCACTTAGGGTTTCTCACTCTCTAGCAGCACCACCAACAATGAGAAGTGTACTAAAGCAAGACACTGGTCGGAATAACTTCTCAGGTTCTCAAAATGGATTGTGGGGAAACCAAAAGCCTGGTTATCATAGACGAGGCTCTAGAAGGAGAAGGCCCATGAAGAAAACAACCACAAAACCCCCAATTATCACAGTGACTAAAATCACTGACAAATTGGCCACAACTGGAGTGAATATGAGGAATTCCCCAGAAAGAGGCTGGAGATTTACAACACAGAGACCCACGATCAGAGTTCAGCCAACCATACATGAACAGAAATACAAGGATTGTTTAGAGTGTCCTCAGCCAAATGCTTCTGGTATACCTCGGAGTAGAACAGTTACTTCATACACAATGACTGATTCAGTGGCCAACACGTTCACTCCATTTCCATACAGCAGTAGTACTGCCAACGCACATGATAACACAAGGTATGACACCTCATCTATTAGGGATATTACTTCCAAGCCAAGGATTAATGGTGGAAAAGCTGCCAGTTTTACTGTTCTGTCAAACTCTGATGCTTTCCTCCCCTGCAACGCCACTGGCAAACCTGAACCCATCATCAGCTGGAACCGATTCTCATCTACCACAGGTACAAAATTGAAACCACAAAGCTTACCCCTACTGTTATACCATGTTCATTTTCATAGTATTTTATTTTACATTTTGGAATGTCTTAAGTCATAACATAAAATAAAAATGGACTTTTTTTTTGCTGATCATTTTTTTATTTCCTTTATATCATCAGGTAATATGTTGACCATCAAGGGGAAAATGGGTAAATTTGAGGTTTTGAAGAATGGAACATTGCTCATCCAAAGAACAAACATTAAAGACCGTGGACAGTACATATGTTTTGCCCAGAATGAGTATGGTTCTGACAAGCTTGTGGTTACATTGTCTGTTGTGGCCTATCCTACCCGGATATTGGAGAAAAAGATGAGAGAAATGAAGGTTCTTGCTGGGAAAACTGTGCACTTGGAATGCAGGACAGAGGGCAGGCCAGTGCCCACTGTGTCATGGATTCTACCTAACCACACTGAAGTTATGGGTCTGAACACTGGCATGACAGAGTAACAGTAACCACATTGGGGACACTAACTATTCAAGAGGTGTCGGTTTTAGATCGTGGACATTATAAGTGTATTGCAAGTAATCCAGCTGGTACTGACACTGCCACAGTCCATCTACAGGTGGTAGCAGCACCCCCTGTAATACTGGAAGAAAAGCGACAGCTGGTGAAAGCTGATACTGGGCAGAATCTGTTTTTTCCATGCACCGCTTATGGTGACCCGCAACCCACAACACACTGGGTCTTACATGATGGCAGGATAATATGGCCTCTAACTTACTCACACAGCAAAGTTTCAGTTTTTATAAATGGTACACTTTACCTGAGGAATGTAGAAATAACTGAAAGTGGAAAATATGAGTGTATTGCAACAAGCTCTACAGGATCAGAACGGCGTGTTGTCACACTTTCTGTGAAGAAGGCAGAAACTGCCCCTCAGATCATTGAGACATCACAAAGAAGAAATGATGTGATATATGGTGATCTTCTTCATCTGAACTGCTCTGCAGTTGGGAACCCAAAACCTCAAATTATTTGGAGGCTTCCTTCCAAGGCTCTTGTGGATCAGTCACACAGGTAGACTATAACAATTATCATTCAAATAAAAACTTTTATTTTTGTTTGATTGCAAAAACTTGAAGCTGAAGTTTGTAATGTTTAAATTGCAAAATATTCTCCATCTCTGAATGAAAGAGATTCCCCAGAGATTTTTGTTGTTGTTGATGAAATGTTTTAGAACTGAACATAATGAGTAAAAGTGACTTTTCCAGGCCTATTTATTTTTTATTTTATTTTATTTTATTTTATTTTAGGTTTTTCATAACTGACTTAACCCTGGAATGACAATTAGAGTAAATCTCAATTAGGGTAAAAGAATTAAACATGAGCATATACAAATGCATATCCTATATCAAGAATTCTGCAAATGTTCTCAAACTAACAGTAAACAGTTAGAATTCACTATGTAAACATGCATTTTAAAAAAAATAACACATTCTCATTTCAGAATGGGCAACCGTATCAAAGTCCTGGAAAATGGTACCCTCATAATTGAATCAGTCAATGAGAAAGATGCTGGGGACTTCCTTTGTGTTGCACGCAACAAAGTTAGGGATGATGTACAGCTAATGACGGTGTCAGTTTCTATGAAGCCTGCTCGGATTCAGCCAAACGTCTTTAGTAGGAAGCAAGTGCCTTATGGCAATGACCTAAAAGTGGATTGTATGGCTGCTGGTGTCCCCATGCCAGATATATCTTGGGGACTTCCTGATGGGACCTTGGTGAATAGTGCCCTGCAAGCAGATGAAACAGAAGGAGATCAGTTCAAACGGTACATCTTGTTTGATAATGGAACACTGTACCTGAATAATGTGGGTACTGATGAGGAAGGCGACTACACCTGTTATGCTGAAAACAAACTGGGTAAGGACAAGATGCATGTTCACATAAGTGTGGTATCCGCAGTGCCTCGCATTCAACCCCCGAAGCTCTCTACGCCAAAGTGAAACCAGGTGAAAACGTTCGATTTGACTGTAAGGCTATAGGTGAGCCTAAGCCAAAGGTCCTTTGGATGCTGCCTTCCAAAGACATGATTGCTGCATCTAATGAGCGTTACTTAGTGCATGCTAATGGGTCCCTTGATATACGAAATGTTAAATTAGCTGATGTTGGGGAGTATGTCTGCATGGCGCGAAATGCTGCAGGTGAGGAGAACAAAGTATATAAGCTGGACATTGATGGAAACCCACCCATCATCAATGGCTTCAAACAAAATAGAACTGTGATGAAAGATACAGCAATCAAACATACTAGAAAGCTGATAGACTGCAAAGCTGAAGGGAATCCAGCACCAAAGATCACATGGATCATGCCTGACAATATATTTCTTACTGCTCCATATTATGGGAGCAGGATTAATGTCCATAACAACGGTACGCTAGAGATTCGTAATGTTCGGCCGTCAGATACAGCAGAATTTATTTGTATGGCTCAGAATAATGGAGGTGAAGCAGTCATGTTGGTTCAACTGGAAGTGATTGACAAGCTCAGAAGGCCCATTTTTAAGAACCCTTTTAATGAGAGAGTAGTGACTCGGGTAGGGAGAACTGCAGTGCTAAACTGTTCTGCTGATGGGCAACCCATACCCGAGATCATATGGATGCTACCCAACAGAACTCGGTTCAGTGGAGGACCTGGGTTTGAGGGCTCAAGATATCGTCTGGGTATGGATGGCACATTTGTTATTTATAACTCCAGCGTAGAGGACACTGGTAATTACCGTTGTGCTGCAAAAAACAAAATGGGCTATATTGAGAAGCTGGTTGTTTTTGAAGTGATTCAAAAGCCTTATATTCTAACACGGCCAAAGGGGGTTATCCGAGGTATTTCTGGAGAGACACTATTCCTACATTGCCTGACAGATGAAATCAAGGCTAGTGTTTCTTGGACCACACCAGGAGGTTTTGTTCTTGCACGTCCACAGGTGACTGGACGCTACCATTTAATGGACAATGGGACACTTGTTGTACACGAGACAACCATGCATGATCGCGGGAATTACGTGTGCCGAGCAAAGAATGATGCTGGTGAGGCAGTTCTTGCTGTGCCTGTCATAATTATTGCACATCCACCCCGGATCACTAATGGGCCACCAGCAACTATGAGAGGGTGGCTGGAGTTCCTCTTCATCTTAAATGTATTGCTAATGGAATACCTACACCAGATATAACCTGGGAGCTGCCAGATCGGTCTGTTCTTTCTTCAACTGGAAAGGAAAGACCTGTAGGCAGCGAGCTTCTCCATGCACAAGGGACACTTATAATACGAAATCCCACAAGAGCGCATTCTGGTAATTACAAGTGTATAGCCTTTAATTACATGGGCAGAGATACCAGAATAACATACATGACAATAATATAAGGATGGTCATGACTTCATGACTTTACCACTGTGACTCCTCAAAAGGAATGGCCTGCCAGGTAGTGTGAAGGTCTAGCAAAGATCTTTAACAGACGAAACATGGGTAATTATGCTGTATGGGAGGAAAACAAGAACTGTGAGGATTCTGTTCTCTCTATATAAAATGATGATGCATTTTTATTTAACGGTGCCTTTCATAACACCCAAGGTCACCTTGAATTATAAAAATGTAATTTTATATGTCATGTAGAAGAGTGAATCAGAGCGAATGTTATCAAATTATTATGATTTGCCTAAATGACATGCTTATTTCTGAGACAAACTAAAATAAATATGTATAAAAGTAATATGTAAATGATTGAGCTTTTTATAGCAATTGTAACTTGCAATAACTTTTTTATTGGGAAGTTTATTCGTATACCAATAAGAGTTACAATACAATATGTTTTTTTTCTATCTCTCTTTATGTAGTTTTGCTGTTGTTGTTGCCAAGATTATTAAGCATGCCTTACTGTGGTCGTGGAACATATTTGTAAAAAAAATTGCTTTTGTTCACTGCTCAAGACGTTTATTTAAAACGGGACCACAACATGCAATGTTCCTATTACCCTTTTGAGAAGTGTCCTGGGGTCAAACAACCAGGCTTGCCACAGAAAAATATGTATGATGGCCCTCTTGGGTTAGCTTAAACTGCTTTCCTTTTCACTATGTATTTATTTCTTTATTTCTGTAGATTGTTTTGTTCTGCCAAGTAGTGTTGAGTTGAAAAATAATGAGTTTAGAAACATTTATAAAGATTGTGTTCTCACAGAAAGGTTCAGTTATGTAAAACAGATGGATGCTTGCATGCACATACGCATATTCACACACACACACACACACACACACACACACACACACACACACACACACACACTTAGGATGAGCATGATTCCAAGAGCAGACTCTGGTGTAAACTAAAGGCTCTCCAGGTTTTCCTCTCCCCAAGTAACATTCCATGGCTTCCCACTTTTCAACCTTTGCTTGGATCAACACCTTTCACCAGCACCCCTGGAATTTCACGATAGGATTTTAAAATCCACACCTCTGTTCTTCAGACACAAGGGACAGATTCATCTTTAGCTCAGTACCTCATTCTTCCTACTTTCATGAAGGATCTTATATGCCTTTTTGAGTGGACATAATAAGGACACACAAGGGAATAACCTTAAAGTTTAATTTTGTTCATGTAATTAAGTAAATCTTACACGAGTCAGGTCACTTACTTTGACTAACAGAATGTCAGTGTGTGAGAAGGCATCAGTTCTGAATGAATTGTTTTCAAGTGTAGTGAAGATCAGTAATGACTCAAGTGTTGCTACATCATTCTAAAGGAATGACTAATTATCTGGATCAGTATTCTAAAGTGAAAAGCATGATAACTCTCTAGTAATGACTGAAGCCATTGTAAGCTTTTTGGGGGATTTGTAATGCTTTTTACTATAGAATACTGTTCCAAATAATAGTAATTCCTTTAGAAGGATGTAGTAACACTTCATTCATTACTAGTGGGTTACCATGATCTTCACTACAATTAATTATGCATTATTCACATTAAGTATGAACCTGTATATAGGCCCTAACAGTTCTTATTAGTCCTCCGGGGAGTACATTCTCAGCTGAATGCACGAGTGCTCTTCTTCATGAGCATTTGATCATGCGGTTAAAAACTAGCCTAGAGCGCCATCTGCTGTTAAGTTTAGAATTGATTCAAGAGAGAATCACAGTGTATTTGGAAAATCTCAGAATCAATCGACAAATCCGGATGAATCGATTTATTGTCCCAACCCTAAGTGTTACCATACTGAAAACCATTTTTTGTAGAGTAAAAACTACTCCAGCAGTCTAATATAGTCATTCACCTTAGTAACATTTAATAAAATAGAGGAAAATGAGCTAATTATGCTGATTCAGCATGTAGTAAATGTGACGTCATATCAGGGAATAAACCTGCCAGATTAGGTTATGGCTTGGGTGAGGTGCTATAAATTTTAAACATCATCCCTTATAAAATTTTTATTCCCATCAAAACCTGAATCTTGAACTTCCAAAAAAACTCTCAAGTAAGTATACAATCAAAGAACATGTGTCCTTGACAGACTTTATTGACGGCGTGACCTTATCACCTTTAGAGGTCAGGGTTTATGGTTGGACTAAAAGTGGTGAAGTGTAGATTTATTGCCTGCCAAGGGAACTGGAGTCTTAACTTTCAAACTGTCTGGAAACTGGAAATTCTGACAAAACAACACTGGATGCTTTCTATAATTGGCCTGTGAATGGGTCTAAATGCAGGTTTCTGTGTTAATGAAAATTATAGATATTTTAATAGGACTGTCACCAGCAGGTGGCATCAGGCCACACAAACAAATGCATATTTAATATTTAGGCTATAGGTCTTGACCGTGATAATAATACCTCAAATAAAAGATGTTACTGAGAGCGGTGCAGTGCTATTCTATGTAATCGGACATTTTATTATATTCTCTATGTTACTAGCTCTGATAATGCTACTGGAAATGTAGTACTATTAGAGCTTGAAAATGTTGTAGTATGGGGTTCATTAGAGTAACAAAGCGTCTCTGTTTATTTGTAACTCCTCATCTCCAGTAAGGTTTGTCTTGTGTGGTTGAACAGGCCTCAGTGTGTTTGCAGTGGTTGGAGGTCATGTTTTTGCTCCATCTATCAGGCAGATGTTAACCTCCCCACTTACTACTTATAGACGTGCTCATTACTGGATATTTGACCTTTGAAGCTTCTCAAAGAAGGAAAGTCAACAGAATGTGTTTTGTGGTGGTGGCGTGTGTGTCAGTAAATATTCTGTAGAATCATATTATTATTATTATTACTGTTTTTATTGTAGTCTAACACATTTAATCTTATATGCAAGTGTTTCACATTGCTATTGAGAGAAGGCGTATACAAAGAGTTCACACATGGCCAGTGGTGGACCGTGAGGGAAATGTTTTGGGAATGCTGACACATAAATCATTGACCAAATATTGCTCAGCCTTACAGTATGTCAAGTTGCATTTTGTGAGATGGATCTGCCTGAAGTGTACATAAGAGTAGTCTCGGATCGTTTGAGCTGTAGCACCACTTACTGTTTTGGAAGAGGACATTACTCAGACCATTTGTGAGAAAATCATTACTGGTGGAAAAAAGTAGCCAAAAGAGAGAAACATCCAAAATGTACAGTGGTGGACAGGTTTGAAAAGCACTAATCCAGAGGTCTCCAAACTCAGTCCTGGAGGGCCACTGTGCTGCAGAGTTTAGGTCCATCACACCTGCTTGAAAGTTTCTTGAATTTCTTGGTTCAGGTGTGTTTAATTGGGATTGGAGTTAAACTTTACAGGACAGCGGCCCTTCAGGACTGAGTTTGGAGACCTTTGCACTAATCTAACCCGTCGATTTCAACTCTTGGCCATGTTCAGACTGCCAGCAAAAATCAGATTTCCAAATGGGCTTTTGAACATCTGGAAAGCAAAAACAAAAACATGTAATGGTGAGGTTTTTTTTTTTTTTTTCAAATTTGATTCAAACCACATATGGAGGTGGTTTGAAATGCGATTCCAATCAGATTTTTTACAGATGTGCCTCAGTCTAGACGCTCTGGCTGCTCAAATCAGATTTCAAAATTTCGCGTCACTCTTAACGTCACTCTTACGACGATAATGTCAAAACTGGTGACGGAAATGCTGAAGTATTCATACGGTGTTCAAATGGTATGTCCAATGATTTCAGCATTTTCCTGTGTGACAGAGGAGTTCTGACAGGGCGCTTATTTGTAGAGTGAGATTTGCATCTCTATGTATCCTGCATCCGTTTTGAAAGCTTTGTCACATTTGAGGGTGCTTCTACGTCTTTACCAAAGCAACTCATGCAGATAGGCTGGTTATGTCTGGACACACAAATCTTATCTGATCACTTGCAATTAATAATGTGGACAGTCTACCTGAAAAGATCTGATTTAAGAAAAAATCCAATTTTCCTGCAGTCTGAACATAGCTTTGGAGTCTCAAGCTGATGAGTTGAATCAGGTGTGTTTGTTTACACTGCGTTTCAAATTATTATGCAAGTGACATATCAGTAAGATTTCAGTAGAATAAACATTCAGATTTTAGTTTTTCTAAGAAAATGTTTGTTTGTTCGTTTATTTATCCATGTCTTTTTAGATAACTGGTATCAATCTCAGACAAAATAATTTGCCAGGTCTATGGAAACCCTACTTAGAGGTTGTTCCACATTATTAAGCAAGTCACAGTTCTCATGCAATATGGGGAGGAAGAAAGATCTTTCTGAAGACGAAAAGCATGAAATGGTGCAGTGTTGTGCAAAAGGCATGAAAACAACTAATATTGTGTTAAAACTGAATGGAGATTATCGAATTATCATAAGATTTGTGAGCGATTTAGAGCACAGCAGAACTCATCAGATAAAGGCTTATTAATGAAAGTTCCTGTCAAAAAAATTAATTGTATTAAAAGGGCAGCTATTAAAAAGCCAGTGTTGAGCAGCAAACAGGTATTTGAAGCTGCTGGTGTCTCTGGAGTCTCAAGAAGCTCTCCATGCAGGCTGGTAGTTGTGCGTAAAGATGCATTTCAGCCACCACTAACCAAACCTCACAAAGAGAAACATTTACAGTGGGTGTAGAAATACATTTTCAAACAGATTTATTACTGTGGTGTTTTTTTTTTTTGCAGTTTTTTTTTTGCAGCATGGGATAGTGCATAGTGCATTGTATTTCAGAAGGCACTATTCTCCTTTTTATACCATAACTGAAAATGACCAATTATGAACTCCACATATCTTGCAAAAGTCATTTTAATACCTTCCATCTCACTTCCCAATATTCCAGCCCAAATCATCACCTGCCAGCTCCTTGTTCTTGTTGGAACGTGGTGGCCATTCACCAACCATCCAGAAATCCATCCATTTAGACCATCCATTGTAGTACGGCATTATTCAGTGAATAAAACTATTTAAAAATGAGTCTTCATGTATTTCTACACCCAATGTTAATGTTTCCCTTTGTGAGGTTTGGTTAGTGGTGTCTAAAATGCATCTTTACGCACAACTGCCAGCCAGCATGGAGAGCTTCTTGAGACTCCAGAGACACCAGCAGCTTCAAATACCTGTTTGCTGCTCAACACTGGCTTTTTTTGTATAGCTGCCCCTTTAATACAATTAATTTTTTTGACAGGAACTTTCATTAATAAGCCTTTGTCTGACCGAGTTCTGCTGTGCTCTAAATCGCTCACAAATCTTATGATAGTTCAATAATCTCCATTCAGTTTTCACACAATATTAGTTGTTTTCATGCCTTTTGCACAACATTGCACCATTTCATGCTTTTCATCTTCAGAAAGATCTTTCTTCCTCTCCATATTGCATGAGAACTGTGACTTGCTTAATAATGTGGAACAACCTCTAAGTAGGGTTTCCATAGACCTGGCAAATGATTTTGTCTGAGATTGATACCAGTTATCTAAAAAGACATGGATAAATAAACACACAAACATTTTCTTAGAAAAACTAAAATCTGAATGTTTATTCTACTGAAATCTTACTGATATGTCACTTGCATAATAATTTGGAACGCAGTGTAGGAAGAGTTCAAGATTGTGTGCTGTTGGTGTACCTCCAGGAGCTGGGGAAAATGTGCATGTGCTCCTAATAAATTTATACTGTTAAATTAGCCAACTAATATGTAACAAAATATAATTGCCACAGAAGTGAGGTGTACATTGTGACTGACAGAAGTCAATGTCCATGCTCAGAGCTTCATGTGCTGTCTATGGTCAGCACAACTGTACCTGAGTACATCAGTCTTTAAGTTTCCAAGTAGTCTGAGCAGCCATATGTATGGATTTCAGCCAAAATAAAGTTCTGTGGGTTACATGTATGTAAAGTTGGAAGCATTTATTCTGAACCCTACCTTCTGTTTTTAGTTGGACTGAGATTCTTCTTCAATAATAATGGTAGCACAACACTTCAGTCTGTGTTGAGCAAAGAAAGGGGTCTATGGAAAAATAAATCTGTTCATAGAGCGAGCTGCCAACATTTTTGCAGAAGCAGTAACCCTGCACTGAACAAACACAGACCTGCCTACTCATTCAGCTAGCCTTTACTAGTCTGAGTGTCTGCCAGAGAAAATGTGCTCTTCACAGCCATATTATGAAACACCGAGGATGCATTAACCATTAAGAGGCTTTGTGTTTTTGTTGATTCTACGCTATCTACATTTTTTCGTGCATGGACGGGTTACTAATTCAATACTTTCATATCTCAGCATCGTCCATTTAAAGAAAGAGGAAAGGTCTCCCTCCAGGGCTGTGGAAAGAGAGAAATGTTTCCTTTGCTTTCTGGACAAAGTTTCAGATAATTAATCTGGCAGATTATAGAAATGCAGATGTTGAAGAGGAGAGTTTCAACCTTTTTTCATAATTTCTGTGTAGCTTACTGGTGTTTTTAGACAATGATATTAACAAGAAGTCCGAGGCTGGAGCTGAGGTCTAGTCAGAAGTGTAGTAGTAGTGATAACACAATTTTGCCCTGTTGGAAGATAAAATGGGTGTCAAAATCCCACAGATTTACACTGAAGGATATCTAGAACGCATGTTGGAGATGCAAATGTTATTGCATATGCACGCCAGTGTGAGTATTTCTTGCCTAACATGTTCCTCTATTAATCAACATGTCAAAATGGTGGTGTAGTAGATGGATGTCTGTCTATTGTATTGTATCTTCTCTTCGATTTTGGCATGTATCCGTTACTTTTTATGAACAAAATGACAAAGATTTTTAGAAAGTTTAATAAATCAAATTTGTGAGGGATATTATTTTATTATAGTTTTAATAATACAGATTTGTGACAATAGAAGCTGCACATGTGTGGGATGGTAATACTGTTTTAGGAAGTCTAAGAGCGACTGGGAAACTGGTTTCCAAGCAAAATTGGACCATTTACTGCCTTGACAACAGTTTAATGATTTGGCTCATTTTTATTTTTTTATTTTTATAACATTTAACATTAACACCGTCAGGTGCACTTAAACTACATCGTATATCCACTCCAATACTGCCGCCTTTTGGTGCAGTTGTGTAACCTACACCACTTCTTACAGTCTGACACCCATTTCATGTCTTGGAGTCTCTGTGCATGAGCTGATTACCTGAAGATTACCTTTTTTGTGAACTAGTGTAAAGGAGCATGAGTGATTGGAGGATAATGAAGGCTACAGAACGAAGACTGCCTTCCAAGGATCATTCATTCAGATGAGATTCGGCTGAACTTGATGACATGGCAGCCGGGATATGCCACCTTTAAGCCAAACGTTTAAGAAAGCACCCAATATGTGCAGTGAGAACTGATCATTTAATCTATTCAGCATGACTTGTACAACACATTCTGTGTAACTGGATAATATTTAGCATATGTACATTCATTATAATGCCAGAGGATAATGAGTTTCGCCAGCGGAGTCTGGTTCCTCACTGGGTGTTTGAAGACAATTTGCTTTGAAATAACACGGATTGAGAAAAGCACTACATTTTTGAAAATGAACATTGGCACTCTTTAAATACATTAAATTGAAGGTCAAACGTGTTTCACCCTTGTATGTTCAGTGGTTTAAGGGTCACAGACTCATGATCTTTTTGGCTTGGTCAGCAAAAACAGTGTTGAACTAACACAGAGTTGACATTATAGCAGATTTTAGACCGTTTTAAACTTCCCCTTGTGTCTGCATGGCATGGCAGGAAGCAGAAAGCAGAAGGGAGAGAGTAAGATTCATTTCCTTTCAGAAAGGTCCAAAATAAAGATTGTTTGCTGAAACCATGAAGTGAGACCTGCCTCAAGGAAAACTCATCACTTTTTATCTTGGAGTCATGCTGAGGTACGTGTTACATTTGACATAATACACTGACACTTAAGTGATTTACAAAACAATCAAATAATAATAATAATTTCTGTGGAACATCACAAAATGTTTTACAGTGTGTTAATGAGTACTGCTATCTTCACATAATGCATGTATTAACCTCTCTTTCTCTACACTGATCTAAATGCTATTTTTAAAAAGGAAATGTATTTCTTTATATTTACTGTTTACATTAAACATTAATATTGAAGGCTATATTTAAAATAATTTGTGTGTCCTGGCAAAAAATAAAAAATAAAACAAAAAAAAAGTTCAGTCACACTTTATATAAGGTGTCTTTACGTACTATATATATTAAAAAAAAAAAAAAAAAAAAAAAAAAGTAAAATGTATTCATTGTGTAAATGTTGTATTACAAAACTGTTTTGGGTAACACTGTTCTACAGTGTCTTTGTTACAAATGTTACATGTAGTTGCTATAGTAATAATCATAATTTTTGCATAATTACATAACACTATCCCTAAACCAAACCAATATTACTTAATTGCTTAATATTACTCAGCACTTAAAAGTATTTTAAGGTGTCTCTGTTACACTGTAATTATACATTTAAGTAGCCTACTAATGACATGTATTTACTACAGGATTAGGTTTAGGGTTAGTGTCAGTGTTAAGGTGTAAGGGAATTAATTACAGCTGTAATTATAAGCAGGTATTTTCTTATATTTAAAAAATACCTGCTTATAATTACAGCTGTAATTAATTTAATTTAAATGTAGATTAATGAAAGATAATCTACAATAGGTTGTTTGCACATGACGTCACAGCAGCAGCGCGAATGAGTCTGGAGGGCAGGGAGTGTATTTTCTATATAGGAATCCTAACAAAATCTCAAAATTAGCATGTTTTGCGTCGTTTATGGTTGCTCAAATCGACAAAATCGAGATCCCAGAAGGTGTTTATATCGTTTACATAACTTATACCGCTTTTTATAACTTATTTTGTTTTTTAACTTTAAAAGTTGTCGCCTTTTATAGCGTTTTGCGTCTGCTGAAAGTTAAATGAATATGAATACCTGCTTACCTTTTTGACTTGGTTAAATATTCACATTCTTCATGCTATCGTTTGCAGGGATGAGAAGATATTTTATCCTATTTAATTATAATTTGGTATTTTCACTTCAGTTTTGTAGTTTTCTGTTCACAATGTTGATCTGGTTACCAGTGTCACGTGCTGCTGCTTCAGCATCATATGGTTGAAAATGTCCAAATAAAATAAATGTGTTGACAGAAGCATAACAAACTGACAGAAGTCGATCCATTTAATGTAAATGTAACTAGTTTTTATGTTGTTTTTGTAAATATTCACTTCGGAGGGTCACGTTCAGGACACAGACACGCTGTATTTTTGTACTTATTTCAACAAATGACAACCAAAATCAAACCCATAGAAGCTCGTGCACAGTTTTGAGTAGCTGCGTGCAAGTTATAATCATTCACAATTGCCGAGTGATCATACTCTAAAACATAATGTTAATTATTACACAAAAAACAAATACAAAACTCAGCTAAGTATGTGATTATTTTGAGTGAAAGGCAGTGGGTTTATTTAGTGACATTATTACATTTGCTAGTCGTCTTCCCTCACCTTCTCAACCAAGGCGAAAATTGTATTACCGTCCATTTTTTTCCACGAACGATATCGTGAGTTCCTATTACAATTCTCGATTCAGCATAAATGACCTACAATGGCGGCATTTTTCACAATCACGACAGAAAATCAAAATACTGCTCTAACTTCACTAGAAAGGCAGCGCGATATAAACAAACCCAGACTAGAACTGAACACGGCAGCTTCACATCCTCTATATCTGCCTCCTCGATGGCAGGAAAGTCTTTTAATTCAACGGAAAAGTCACTCCTCTTCATAACATAAGGATCGCGTCCAACATATGTTGTGATTTTCTGTTTATACCTTTCTAAACCAGCAAAGAAAGGACTTTTCTCCATCTCTTCCATTCTAATTTTCACTGCTTGCCCTCCACCGGTATTTCGCGCGTCACCAGAACCACGTGATTGCAAACAACCTATTAGTCAGTTTCAAAAATAAATACAAAACGTTGAAAGAAAACAAGTTGACAAAAAGATTGAATCCTATATTTGGTGATAATATAGCATAACGAGCGAATTACAAGCAATTTTTGACCGGGAACAAGGTGTTATAGGGTTTTCGGTAACACTTGAGAATAATGCTCCGTTATTAATAAGTAACTATGCAGGACTAATGAGTAGTACTACATTAACACTTCAGCTACTACTATTAACTAATATAGAAACAAGCTTAACTAATCAGTAAGTAATGTCAAATTTAGGACTAAGATAGTTCCTTATTAGCTAATCAATCATTACTTAATGAGATTAGCATTATTAATAACTATTAACTGACTGACGAAATGTAAAGAACATTATCATGTGTCTGAGACATAATCAGTCATCATTTTTACTCTGAATATAGTCATAAAACAAGTGTCAAGTGTTACCTAGTCACTATGCAGGAACTACTAGTGATCTGCACCATTATTTTAAAGTGAAAAACATCTTTTTCATTTTAAAATAACGGTCCAGATCACTAGTACTTCTTGAAGAATGACTAGGTACTTGAGTAATAAGTGATGCATTTTATGACCACGTTCTGAGTAAAAAAAGGAACTACTAGTTCCTTCAAGAACTACTATTGATCTGGACCATTACTTTAAAAGTGAAAAAGATGTTTTTGAAAAAGAAAATAATGGTCCAGATTGCTGGTAGTTCCTGCATAGTGACTAGGCAACACTTGAGTAATTAATGATGCATTTCATGACCACATTGAGGGTAAAAAAATATAATTACATATATCTCAGACACTTTAAAGCTTTATTAATTAGTAATTCTTAATAATTTGTCATAATGATGCCAATCTCGTTCTATAATTACTGATTAGCTAATAAGGAGCTATCTTAGTCCTAAATTTGATATTACTTACTGATTAGTTAAGCTTGATTCTATATTAGTTAATAGTAGTACCTTATGTGTTAAAGCAGTACTACAGATTAGTCCTGCATTACTTCCTGCATAGTCACTTATTATTGACGGACCATTATTCTAAAGTGTTACTGGGTTTTCAACACCGCACACGGGTTAAATGTAGTACATAGTAGCTAAAGACACTTAATATAAAAATTCTATGATACAGTAAGTCCTTTGTATTATACTATTAAAAAAATATATGCTAAACATGTTCTTTAGTCACATTCATTATGGTCGTTATGCTCTTCTAAATATAGGCAGTGTGTGTTTGTGTGACAGGAATTACTCCTCCATGGAGCTCACAACAGATGTCACGGACACTTACTCCAACCAGACCGACAGGAATCAGTCGTCGGAGGACTGTTCCCGCGACAGCGCTCTGAAGACGACCGTGTTTCCTCTCCTCTACACCATCCTCTTCATCCTGGGCATGTCACTGAATGGCCTGGCAGCATGGGTGTTCCTCCGAATCCCCAGTAAATCTCACTTCATCATCTATCTGAAGAACATTGTCGTGGCTGATATCATCATGACCCTCACCTTCCCCTTCAAGATCCTCAGCGACGCCAACTTAGCAACCGTCGGCGTGCGAGTGTTTGTCTGCCGCGTGTCCTCTGTGCTGTTCTACCTCACCATGTATATCAGCATCCTGTTCTTCGGCCTGATCAGCATCGACCGCTGCAGGAAGACCATGTGGCCCTTTGTGGGCACCAACGCTAGACGGCTGTTCCACAGAAAGCTCCTCTCGGCCTTCATATGGACGTCACTGTTTGCTCTCGCGCTGCCCAACGTGATCCTGACCAGCCGTCGCAACACTTCGGACCGCTTCAAATGCAGTGACCTCAAGACGGATCTGGGACTGAAGTGGCACGAGCTGGTCAACCACGTGTGCCAGGTGATCTTTTGGGGAAACCTCGTAACCGTGATAATATGTTACACGCTCATCTCAAAAGAGCTGTACAAGTCTTACGCCCGCACTCGCGCTCAACACGAGGCAAGGCAGGGAGCGAATGTCCCGCACAGACAGCTAAACAAGAGCAGCATTCAAGTGAACGTGTTCCTGGTGCTGGCCGTCTTCTTTGTTTGCTTCGTTCCCTTCCACTTCGCCCGAGTGCCGTACACTATCAGCCAGACACGAGGACGCATGTTCAACTGCCAGCAGAAGCTGTTCTTCTTCCAGCTGAAGGAGAGCACGCTGTGGCTGTCCTCCCTTAATTCAGTGCTGGATCCTCTCATCTACTTCTTCCTCTGCAAGTCCTTCAGGACATCCCTGTTCAACACCCTGCGTCTGTCTCCTGGCCACTGCGGGGAGCTTGGGACGGACTCGACCAGCACTCCTCTGGGCAACACGCAGACATGATGGACAGACGCTCTGTGCGATCCATGTGAAAATGTTGTGGTTCTCCTACATGTCTACTCTTCCATTTAAACTGATTTACACAGCAAACATGGTGAATCAAAGCTTTTAACAACATCTGTCTCTCTCCTCTTCACTCTGGCTCTTTCCACTCTCTTTCACACAATTACCTCAGTCTGACCCTGATTCAAATCAAGAGGCTTTACCTGCCATGATTGGCTAGCGGAAGGAAGGATGTCAGCTGACACAACAGCAGGAGTGATCAATGTTCTCCATGTAGATGTGTGACCTTAAAGCTTGTGTTAAGATAAACATTCATAGAGTTCTTAATGTGCTAGTGACAGAAGTAATACTGATTTGTAAAGGCGTGGGATGCAATAGTATTTTGGTGATTTGAGTATTTGTTCTCACTGACAAACCTTCTGCCAGATGTGCAAGAGTACTAACATTTTTCATGAAAACTTGGCAATGGTGAGAAAGAGAATTTTAAATACAAAGATACAGTGAATAGAAAATCAATGCAACCGCTTAACTGATCAATGCCACAGTGCATGCTGGGAATATAAGTACTGTGGATATAACACTATAACAGGTTAAAGACATTATTGTAATGCAGACACAGATGATCATTTTGATTCTCAATGCTGTTACATCAGTCATTTCCAGCTCTAGTTCATTGTGAAGTCACAGTAGCTGATATAGTTGTCATATTTGTAATGAATAAATAATAATAATAAAAAAACCTAATACTGTAAAAATAAAACTGGGACTATGGCAAAAAGCTGAGATTTATTGTAAACCATTGGCAAATGTCTTTGACTGTTGCAACACATCACTGTTTTTCTTCATCTTGTGCTTCACAACTGGACCAAAGTTGCTTCCCAAACCTTCTGTTCCAGGGTTGTTGCACAATTTAACATAAAATGTAATGCTTTTTAAGATATGAACTAATAAAATTAATACACCAGAACAAACTAAATAAATACATCTCAAAAAAATAGATCTAAAAATAAATCATGTATTATATTTTCTTTCCCTTCTTTCTTTCTTTTACTCAAACTATAAAAACACATTTAGCCAGTCTTTAGCCAGATTTCACTAAATAAGGCTATGGGAGTATTATATTTAAGCATAAAAACAGGCCTTTACACACTTTACCTATTTATTAGGGGTGTGACGAGATCTCGTGTCACGAGATCTCGCGAGACTAAAGTGTGACGAGATTTCTCGTCGAGGCGAAAAGTAGTCTCGTGATGTTGCCATGACAGAGTGTTAGGATGATTAGGAAAGAATATGCCACCGCTGCGTTTACATTACGCCTCCACTGTCCTTTTGCTTTGTGTTTAAATAAAAAAACATTTAATTAAGTTGGATAACGGTTGCCGGCTCTCCATATTTAAAGAGTTACGCGCGATCGCTTAAAGTGAAAGTAAACGCGCGCGCGCATTCAAACGCGATTTCAATACCCGCATTTTGAAAGCGGCTCCCTGATGAATGCAAATATCTCTCAATATGAAAGCTATTTTAGGCTGGGCAGCGTAGTTGTAACCATCTCTTAGCTCTGTATCAAAGAAAAATTTGGTCTTATTTGCACTTTGAATATTAAGAGAGTGCGATTATGGTTTCAACTTGTAAAGTGTTAGCATAAAAATGAATAACAGTTTTCTCTTAATCTTATTAAGCACAAACAATAAGGTTTCATTTGTTAACATTAGTTAATGCACTGTGAACTATCATGAACTAACAATGAATGACTATTTTTATTAACTAACATAAACAAAGATTAATAAATACTGTAGCAAATATATTGCTCATTGTTAGTTGATGTTGGTTAATATGTTAATGTTAATAAATGAGACCTTATTGTAAAGTGTTACCATTTTTATTTATACTGTTTTTATTTCTATGATCAGATTGTGGAAAGGAGTTCAGTTAGGAGGTCAAAAGTTGTAGAAGCTCATAAATCATGTACAGTAAGATCTGAAGAGACTGAAATCATACAGAAGAGAAGTCAGTCAGTTGAGTTTGTGGCAAATCCTTTTACAGTGTTTGAGTATTGTTGTCTTTTACCGCATATGATAATTCATACTAAGAAAGTAGAACTGAATGACATTCATTATAAGATGATTAGTTAAAACATTTCAAATACACCTGCAGAATATTTTTTCTAGTCATGTATTTCGCCATTGAGGATTTCTTAAAAATAGTGTGTAAAAATCTTGTCTTGTCTCGTCTCGTGAACTCAATCTCGAGTCTCGTCTCGTCTCGTGAGATACCCGTCTCGTCACACCCCTACTATTTATTAAACAAAAACTGTGAAATGTGTCTGAATGGAATAAAATAACTTATTTGTGGAATTTATTCAAAATAAATAAATAACTTAAAAGAGATATTTTCAAAAAGAATAAAAAAGGCATAATTTACTGAAGTGTTGTTCCAAACTTGTATGCATTTCTACCTTCACTGGAACATAAAAGATGTTGTTAAAAAATCTATCTCTGAAATCCAGTAATCTCCAAAAAATCTTGTTTTAAGTTCCAAAGAAGAAAAAAAAAGCTGTACATGTTTGGGATGACTTGAAGGTTGAGTAAATGATAACAGAAACGCCATGATTGTGTGATACATTTGAATTATATTCACTGCATCTTCACCTCAGATCCTGAGCATCTGTTTTCTCTCACTCCAAATATCAGTCAGATGCTGCCATCACACACAAAACATGTCAAATGACGATGATTCAATACAGCAGGACATCGATGGCAAATTTGGCTAGTGTGAAGAGAACATGAAGCAGGTTTCCTAAGGTAAGTGGGAATGGAAAAAGCTTTGCTCAAAGTCTTAAAGCTGCAGTTAAATTATATTTGAGCCTTCAAGAAATTTTCAGGGCACCACAACAGACAGGATATGATGTCAATTAATAAATAACACCCATTAATTTCATTGAAAACATGAAAATATTTCTACTCCACTTTCCTGCAACGCTGCAAAGTTGTTTTTTATCTTTCACTGGTCACTCATCTTCATGTCATATGAACTCACAGGACAGAATTCCTCAAAGTGTCATATGCCCGTGGTCTCCCGCATTCATATGCGGTCAGTGAATGTCAATGGAGAAAAGTCTAGCCTGACTGCCTTTAAACACATCAGTGAGAATCTGCATTAATCTACATCAACAGAATTCTGCAAATAATCAAATGATTCATAATAAAGACTTTTTGTTGTAATATTTGATTTATCTTTAAGACATCTTAAGGTTTTAATGACCCATGAGAGGGCCCTTTTGGTGGAATGAGGTTTGCAAACCTCAAACCAATCTGCTGACACCATCACAACTTTCGAGAAACAGCTGAAGAAGCTCCTCTTCTGCGAGTGCTTACAGGAAATAATCCATAACCATGAACACACTTTGTTTGTTTGTTTATATTTGGCAGTGTGTAATATGTATGAATATTGTTGCTCATGATAAATTGCTTGTGACGTTCCTTAGGATAAAAGCATCTGCTAAGCTAATAATTAGAATTGTATGGTTTGTTGAAGATATCGCTTCAGAAGAATAATTCATCTTTCTCCATGATCATCATCATTCATTCTAAATCTGAAGTATCCTTCCTTTATTGACTGTTTATTTATCTGTCTGAATTCTCTGTTATGAAGCTGAAGTCATTCACTTGGTCTCCTCATGCATGTTTGCTGCAGATAACTGCAAGTACACTTAAAAAAACATCACTGGCATTGACACATGATGTTCAACCAAAGAGAAACCACATGAACAATGTTTTCTTCATTTGTTCTTTACTGTATTTTACTCAAAAACTGAGTGCAAAAACTGGCTGTACCATGCAGGGATAAAAATAAAGGATACTTGTGCAAAAAATGTTCAGAAATTCTTATTTTATTTGTAAAATCTGATATGTCATAATTATGTGCACATCTACCAATTGTACATTTATATACAGCAATGTTCAAAACAGAAAGAGAAAGATAAGTATGTCAGTGTTTGATGGTATTTTCAGTATGACAGCCAAAGCAGAATGAATTCACCATGCTGAGTCTTGGTTTCATTCTTACCAACAGGGAGATTTTGCCAGCCGCTGTTGCTCTAGTTTTGCACATTGGGAATGTTTGTATGGTGCAATATGAACTGTGAAAACCAATACAGAAATAAAACTAAAATATGTGTCAAAATAAATACACAGAGATAAAACCCTGAGCATATGATACTTCTAGTTCTCTGTCAGAAAGACACAAGCCTCAGTGAGAGTATGTTATCTGTAGCAGTGTTGTTGTGGTTGTGACAGATCTGGGCAGGCATGAGCACAGATAGACCCCTAGTGTGTTTGCTCCGACATGTTTATCACTGCTATGAAATTTACTTTTAAAACGTCTCAATACAGCCAGTGTGACTTAAGTAATAGCCCTCCATTAAGCTTAACAACAACCAAACGAGTCTGGCGTAGGCATAAAATAGTGTCGTTCAAGCAAATGCCACCACAATTAATCAAAAATATTATTGTTTGTTGTATTTACAACAATTAATGTCTCTGAGAGTGCTGTTCTCACGAACTCTGATCACTGTTCTCAAAACAGTTAACTCATGAGCTCTTTGTAAATGTCCTTAACTGTAAGTTTTCATGCATTTCACACAAATTACAATCATGTGAACCATTTACTCAAAACACTGCGTACAAAATTCTCAGATGTTTTCATAATAGTTCATACATCCAACCAAATCTTTAATATATCAGGAAAAAATTAGCACAGCTTTTTTACTGGCTTTACATAAATCACAAAAAGTACAATCTGTCCAAACACAACAAACAAAACTCTGGAATGTGTCATATTATCAAATGCACATGGTATGTTTTCAATTTGCCCCAAACTGGTTTTAATAATACACGCAACACAGGAAACGCAGTTTTACCAAATGATTATGCATTTATTACAATTGCATTATATAATGTTTTCGGACATGAAAGCATAGCTGTTATCTTTTGTTTTGGTGTAAATTACTCACTTAACACTAAACTGCCAATAATGTAATCCACTGGGAGACACAGACGGCTGTGATTCATTGTATTGCATTAAAAGAAAGCCAGATAACGTAATGATTTGTAATAAAAATATTTTTCTAAAAATAAGTTTTATTAGTATTTTCGTAGCGTGATGGTGGGGGCAGGAACATGTGTGACGTAGCCATGTGCACTTACTAGACCCTCTCATTCTAGCATTTAATGCCCAGGAGGACTTGAGTCTACAAGCCTTTGAAGGACTGAACTAGGAAGGACACAGCCTCGGTCTGGGGCTGAAGACATCACTGGACTCCGGTCAGAGGTTGGAGCCATCATTCAGGCCCTCCCAAAAACAGGCATTAAGCATTTGATCGCTTCAGATCACCAGGTGGGAAGACTCCACAAACTCCTCCACATATCGCTCCAAAGATCATCCGTCCTATTGGATGTTCTCCTCAGCCAGTCTCCGAGTTCATTTCCATTGGTGGTCAGTTCTTCTGTCACGGTTGTTTACAGCTGAGATGAAACAGGATCTCAGTGCAGCAGTCATTATTCAAATTCATAAACTCAAAACTTCACATGACATGCATGAAACTGGAACTGGAACAGGGACAAAACAAACATCTTGACACAATGTAGAACTGACAATGAACTGAAAGAAACACAGGGCTCAAATACACAGCAAACAGAGAAACTAATGAGACTAATTAACAAGACACGCCTAAAACTGAAACTCAAATCAATCTGCCACTCAAAACGTGACAATATGGATATTGAAATAAAAAATAAATATGTATTAATTTAACATATGTTTTACAGTATGTAACTTTATGTTTCATAAATGATTACGCGATTGGTGCCTTTTTTTTGCCCAAAATGTCTGAATAAACAATTGTGCTGTTTTTGTTTTGTTTTGTTTTTCAAAAGTTAGTATATTTTGTTGTGAAAGAAAGAACAATGCTAGAGAAGAGCTTGAGAGGAACTGTGAGACATGATACATGTTTCTGATAAATAAAATAAAATAAAATAAAAACAGGTCTTGCTTGACTATTCATGGTATTGACTAATCAATCAGAAAAGTAGTCAACTAGTCTGCATGTCATATTACCAATGACTCAATGCACAGCACAGCTTCTGTGGTCTTTACTGATTCTGTCTAGTTCAGCTGATGGAGAATGTGTGAATGGAGAGAATGTTCGTGCAGCTGAGATGATGCAGGGAGAAGTGAAATCACACATGCATCTCAACTGACATGTTCCCGATGCTTAGATTGTCATTTAAACCGTGTAAAGATTCAGAACGCAAATGAACTCAGACCTTCTCTGAGGTCCACGGTGTGTTATTTGAATGCAAGGTACATGCATGTATTCCAATAATTAGAAATATATTTAGCTGGTACTGGTCACAATGTAAGGTATAATGCACAAAGCAGAAATGACTGTGAAGAGAGAGGACACAAGCACAGCTGTATAGGGAATTTGTACCATGCGATGCTAGTCAACACAGACCCAACACATCTCCTACTGGCTAACTAATGAATTACATTTTACTCCAGACGTCCTGAGTCATCTGACTGCTGTATGAGTCAAACTAATGAATTACATTCTACTTTAGATGTTCTCTCATCTGACTACTGTATGAGTCAAACTAATGAATTACATTTTACTCCAGACGTCCTGAGTCATCTGACTGCTGTATGAGTCAAACTAATGAATTACATTCTACTTTAGATGTTCTCTCATCTGACTACTGTATGCCAAAGAAATGAAAGCTTTAGAGAGTTTGCTTTCCTCCTAGCACACTCACACTTATATCCTCATTTTAATTCAATTACTGATAGAAATAGAAGCAAACATCTGTCAAGAAAGCAATCCTAAATCAATCCTAAGACACATTTATTCATACACCAGCACAGAACATCCAGTCGTGCTGTAGTACTTCACCACCATCTGGTGGCCAACTCACAGACTCTGACACCTCAAAACACTTCACTGTCTTTGGCATGTGCACATTACAAACTACTAAAATGCTCTTTCTATGGTATCCTCAAGCAGAGACTGACAGTCTTAAAGCTTAGAAAGCGATTTAGTGTCATCAAGGCTAAGATGTGAGTTTACGAGGCACTCGTGATTTAAGGTGACTATTAGGCTTTCTCCAGTAGAGTGTGTTGCTGTGTTCATGTGTGAATTATATCAGGCTCGTTGGACTGGAAGCGGCGCTGCACAGACCGATCGGTGAATGACATTAACGTACCGCGAGAGTGACTGAAAACAGAGCCGTCTGCTCTCGAACCGCTTCACACTACCACAGTGATCAGCACAGAACGATTGATCAATCAACAAAACTCACTCGTACTGCCAAAAATTACTAAAACATCATTCAAAATCATTTGAATTTTACAACTAATCAACTAATTTTCTAATCAGAATTTTGTAAGGGAAAGTGTACTATGAATTGCAGCAGTGCTAAACAACACAAACTATCAATATATGAATCAAACTCACTAAGACTGCCAACAGTTTCTTTTTCACACACTTTTTCTCTTTTATTATATCCATGTACAGTTGTGGTCAATTATTGGCACCCTTGGTAAATATGATCAAAGATGACTATTAAAATAAATCTGCCTTGTTTATCCTTTGATCTTTAATCCATGCAATTAGCAAAAATCTAACCTTTCTTTGAAGGAAAAGAATTGAAAGTGGAGGGGGGAAATCACATTATAAAATAAATGTTTTTCCTGACAAAAGGAGTTGTTGAGCAGTAAACTGTACTGACCGACCTACAGGATCTGACGGATCACTGAGCTTTTCTCGGTAACGTTAAATGTGGAGTTTATCTACTGAATTTGCTGTTTCAAAAATATTATTGCTCTAGAAACAGAATAGCCTATTATTTTATATGTTGTGTATAATTATTTAAAATACATCAATGATGACGCAGTCGTCTGGGCGGAAGTTTGATACCGAGACTCCACCTCCGGGCTCCACTGACGATTCCTTCTGCGCATGCCCAGGCTCCAAACTGACATTATTGCGTAACATGTCAACGCCCATCATCGTACGTTTTACATTCAGTTCGTCCATCTTTTTTTACAGTCTATCCCTGCATCTCAATTAGCTCCCTAGCTCCCTAGGTCATGAATCAGTATATCATGTAAATGAATGTGGCCGACTCCCTGATCAGTGCCCTGACTAGTGAACTAGGGAGCTGATTGAGACGCACTCTATGTTATAAATGAATAATGGTAAATGTCCCACAGTAGGGGGAGGGGCAGTCTTAAAAATAGTGATTAAAGGTGCCGTAGAACGTCTTTTTACAAGATGTAATATAAGTCTAAGGTGTCCCCTGAATGTGTCTGTGAAGTTTCAGCTCGAAATACCCCATAGATTTTTTTTAATTACTTTTTTAACTGCCTATTTTTTGGGCATAATTAAATATGCGCCGATTCAGGCTGCGGCCCCTTTAAATCCTTGCGGTCACACAGTTCACACAGCTAATATAACCCTCAAAATGGATCTTTACAAGATGTTCGTCATTCATGCTGCATGCATGCATCAGATCATGTGAGTACAGTATTTATTTGGATGTTTACATTTGATTCTGAATGAGTTTGAGGCTATGCTCCGTGGCTTACTTACTTTCCTGGCATTACACACTGATGGAGAGATTTATAAAGAATGAAGTTGTGTTTATGAATTATACAGACTGCAAGTGTTTAAATAATGAAAATAGCGACGGCTCTTGTCTCCGTGAATACAGTAAGAAACGATGGTAACTTTAACCACATTTAACAGTACATTAGCAACATGCTAACAAAACATTTAGAAAGACAATTTACAAATATCACTAAAAATATCATGATATCATGGATCATGTCAGTTATTATCGCTCCATCTGCCATTTTTCGCTGTTGTTCTTGCTTGCTTACCTAGTCTGATGATTCAGCTGTGCACAGATCCAGACGTTAATACTGGCTGCCCTTGTCTAATGCCTTGAACATGAGCTGGCATATGCAAATATTGGGGGCGTACATATTAATGATCCCGACTGTTACGTAACAGTCGATGTTATGTTGAGATTCGCCTGTTCTTCAGAGGTCTTTTAAACAAATGAGATTTATATAAGAAGGAGGAAACAATGGAGTTTGAGACTCACTGTATGTCATTTCCATGTACTGAACTCTTGTTATTCAACTATGCCGAGGTAAATTCAATTTTGGATTCTAGGGCACCTTTAAAACATTTTTATAAACCATAAATTCAGATATTTATTCTTTATAATATTTGAAAAGTATTGATATTAAAAGTTAATTTTTTTTTTTTACCTGACTTTTTCATAGTGTGATTTTTGGGGAATTGTATTGAATCAGTCAGTTTGACCCGGACCATACAGGCAGTCGCCAGAAATCAAACCAGCCTACTGTATACATGGCTTTATTTCAATGTGTTTGTGTGTTAATAAGCAATAATAAAAAAATAAAACCATCTTGAGATTAAAGTTGTTAAATTTCGAGAAAAAACTCGTTAAATTACGAATTTGTTCTCATAATTTAACGACTTTTTTCTCATAATTAAATGACTTTATTCTCATAATTTAATGAGTTTATTCTCAACATTTTATCTTGACTTTTTTCTTGAAATTTAACGAGTTTTTTCTCGAAATTTAACAACTTTAATCTCGAGATGGTTTTATTTTTTTTTATTATTGCTTGGCACTAATCCTCTTCCGTACAGGGATAATGATGTGGTTTCTTTTGTTGTTTTTTTGGACAATTACTTAAAAGAACTTTTGAATCACTATTTTAAAATGGTTAATTGAAACAAACAGTTTGTGGAAAAGAACTGGTACCTCCCATCACTAGTTGTGAGTCAGCTGATGTCCCTTCATGATTTTGGATTAAATTACTTCAAATGCAGTTTTGCAAGCTCTTACTATATGATGAAACACTAAATATAGCAGCAAAGGGAAAGGAAACAGAAATTACAAGGGGAAAACCGAGGGGCCATTTACACAACACCGTTTTCAACTAAAAACAGAAAACTTTGCTTGCGTTTTGGTGTTTCAAAGTGTCTGTGCAAGTCACTGAGTCATTCATTCATTCAATTCATTCAATCAAATCACCATGACTGCAAAGATCACACATTTGTTTCCTGTCCTGAGTCTCTTTTGTCCAGAACCCATCCATAGCTAAATGATTTCCACATCCCTTCTCATAAGACTGGGCTTCAGCTAGAAACAGAAAAGGTAAAACACAGCACCTACAGGACTGATGGGTCAAGGACAGAAAGAGCTGAAGAGTCTGTGAGACGACACACCTCTGTCTGAAGGAGCCAGATTTGGTTGGTTTCCAAGCCACGTGTTGTGTTGTCATGTCATTTGTAACCTTGTTTTCTATTTATTTACCTTGCTGCTCTCCTCATTTCCTTCTCTATTTAATGTCTTTGTGTTCTCAGCCGTGTGGTTTTGTGTTGAGGTTTACTGTCCTTTTCTAAACTATGCTTGACCTTATTTGGTTTGGTTTATTTAGACCCAGACTGTGTTTTACTGAAGTCCTTGCTGTTTTTTGCTGACTGCTTGTCATGAAAATTTAGTGTGATTTCCGCTGGTGATTTGTCGGTCCATTCAATGCAGAAAAAATGCCAGACAGGTTGAACAACAATGTTAATTCTCATCAAAGACAGAAGTTGATCAATGTCCACCTCCAACGGTGCTTATGGATTTTTCTTCTGCTATTCGTTTGTGGAAAAACAGTCTGTTCTTGAGCGCCACCAAGTTGTAGGTTTATAAAACCGTAGCTGCTCTGGGCACATGACCAAAAGCACAAAGCGTGGTTGGCCACCTTTATTCGCAGTGGGCAGCCATTTTAATTCTGTGCATTTTAATCGTCCATGTGTCTGTATCTATATGCACATTGTTATGACATCTAGAGGTCACACCAGAGAGGTAGTATCTAATAATAGGTGTTTTATTTTAAAAATAAGGGTTTTAGCATCAGGACCGGACAAGGCCAACACAACAAACACAATCTACTTTTAAACTCTTTAAATTTCCTGAAAGCAAAATAAACCACCATCAAACTTACCCATCTGCCTAAATCAAAAACTGTGAAAAGATGCATACACAAAAATGAATGTTATCTCAGCCCCTACTGTAACAAAACTACATTTAAAAAAAGAGTATTTACAAAAGAGATGTACAAATTGATGGCAGAGAGAGGATGATGATCCAGAATGGATGTTCGTTTTACAGGGAGACACAAATGAAGCTGAATTGTGAATAATGGCGGACGGGATGCCAGTGAACATGCTAATAGACCAGGGAGCGAGTTGTTACATCGTCAGCTCAAATGTGTTCCAATTACTCACATAATGTGCATGATGACATTACTGTTGCTTGTGTTGGTAACGCTTTAGATTAAAATCTCGACTTAAATCCTAAGGTGACAGAGCTTTCTCCGTTCTCTGGAATTCCCTACCTTTGTCTATTAGACTATCCCCTACTCTATCTTCATTCAAATCTTCTCTTAAAACATACTTTTTTTTCTCAGGCATATGGTTAATTTGATATTAATTTTCGTTTTAAATTTTGTTTTATATTGCATGATTTTTTTTGTCTTTTATTAATTTTGTTTCGGTTTCTTTCGATACATTTTATTAGTGTTTAAATTGTATTGTATGAGGATGTTTTGTCTTGTATGTTGTGCAGCACTTTGGTCAGCATTTATGTTGTTTTAAGGGCTATATAAATAAACGTGCCCTTGACCTTGAACAATCTTATGTTTGGGAGCAATTTAGAGAGAAAGTGCACTGATTATGTTGCTTCAAGGCAAGTAAAAAGAGCTATTGCAATCTTTTTTAATACATGGGGAAATATACTCTTGTTTCATGAAGTTACAGGGTAAATACGACATTACGGGCCGTAAATTAAAGTGGTGCTTGTTACAGGGTAAGTAATAAATAAAAAAATAAAAAAACGTAAACAATCTGATATCACTGACTCTGAAACCTTTATTTGAAAAACAACTTAATTAAAAACAGGTCTACAACACTTATTATTCATTTATTCATTTTTAAAATCAACTTTTCATTTCAATAATTGTTGGGAAATACTATGAGCACGTCACCACACAAGCAGGCCTTTAAGTATATAATGTGCAATCAGTGCTTACTTCACGGTCTCTTCATCCCCCTCAATATAGATGAAGCCTCCTCATCCTGAAACCAGCAATCAAACTAATGATCCCCACTTAACACTGACAATAAATCAGTGCTTTAAAATCTCTCATACTCACAGGGCTCAACAAGACTCCAACAAGCACACAGAATTTGGCATCACAATGACACAAAACATGTTTAACAATTTTTTATAGTGACTCCTTCTATTGGGTGACATGGATTCAGAAGATGTTGCCCCTTCTATTCCCTCAATGACTAGCCTCGTCTTGTTCAGTTCCAGCTCCTCTGCAGGTGTGAAGTGTGCTGGTGGTGTGTATGTGTATATATATAGTTAAAATTGTATTGCCTGTTTCACTTCTTCATAGGTTTCTAATAACAGGCTCTGCTCAGTAGCAGTGAACATCACCGGTCTCTGTTTGCTTTTTGCAATGTCTGATCAATTTGATCCATCTTCGACCTCTAGGGCTGCTTAAGACTTAGCCCCAACTTATTTGTTAGGAACAATTACACTGACATATTTTAAGATGTATACAGCTCAAACATGCATTTTAGTCTGCAACTAATCTCAAACCTTGTCATTGAAACCTGGGGAGTGAGTGTGTATATGTTTGTTTCTCAACAAATTATGCTCAATGTGTTTTTATGGACTCTGTGCTGATTAAGTTCTGTTCACTGAGGTTATGTCTGTTGAAAAAGTGCACAAAGTCAAGGCTTTAATAATTTTATGGACTAAGTGCTTTTTTGAGAATTCTAAACTGATTCAGAAAACTTCCGCACAGCTGCACTGCCAAATAAGAGTACAATAAGACACAAGGCATAAGATTTTAGCTGAATGTGCTGCTACTTAATAGGGCAATTGCTATAAATGGATACATTTAAGTAGGTCTACTGAAGCTTGTGGTTAGGTATAAATACAACAGACTCTACTAGACTCACGCTAGATTCTGCATTTAGCTTCAGTCGCATTTTCTGGTGAAAAGCAAGTGCATGGAAGTTTTGAGGAAACGACAGAATTAAACGCTGAGGAAGAATCACACAGCTGGACTCCACAATACTGATATGATCCACTTTCATGCTAAAGGTAATTAAAGCTTTAAACACATTATTACTAAAATGTTATGTTTTAATATAATATAGGGTAAAATGGGGCTAAAGACACACCTTAAGAAAAATGTGTTTTCACTACTCTATTGTGTATGATTGCAGAAAATAAAATATATATGTTTTTATTAAACACTGATGGAGAAACAGATTTTGTGTGAAAATAAATCATAGAAGTGGTTTATAAATTCTTATAAATGTAAAAGATGGTGATGGGGTCTTTTACCCCACAGACACACGGGGCAAAACACGCATGGAGCAAAAGACACACAGTAATGATAGAAATACTTTAGCTAGAATAATATGTTTTTAATAATGTCTACGTTAATATTTGTTCAAATCAATCACTTTAGCAAAGTTTGTACTATTTTCGTTTTATTTTGATAAATAAAAGAATGCATTTGTGTTCAATAAATATACTCTCATTAAAATATGTTCATTTTAAAAATACAGAAATTATTTGTCAAAGTCCGGCTTGGTTGATCATGTGATCTATTAAAGGGTTAGTTCACCCAAAAATTGAAATTCTGTCATCACCCTACCCCACATAAAAGTGCTGAGCTGAATTTTTGTGCCATCTAGTGGTTTAAAAGAGAATAAAGTCAAATCTGCCTTTTTTCTTGGTGCGTCTTTTGCCCTGTTGTACCCTATTAAAATGTTAGGCAAGGATCTAATCAAAACAGGAAGGAAATCAAAGAATACAAGAAGAATACAATCCAAAGGGGAATAAAATCCTTCCAGCTGCTTGTTAAAATCACGCTTAAAGTCTGTGTGAAATGGAAGAGATAGTCTTCCCTATTGTGATGTATATCTGAGTCAAACGCTTCTCGAACAAGAAACAAATGTACGGCGGGACTTTTGTCCATCAGCAATTGATTGGACAGTTGGATCGTTGTGGTTTGCTATTAATGTGATCTCATGTAAGTTACAAGTTCTTCCACATGTTGATTAAGGAGTGCAGGAAGACACAAGGATCTGCAGCTTTTAGCTTAGAAAATAAGCACAGGGAACCATGGAGAATAAACTACTGGCAATGAAACAGGGAAACTAGGGCTTAAATACACAAGGGTTAACAAGGAAACATGGAACATCTAGAGACACATCAAGGGCAACCAAAGAACATGAAACAGGAAACTCAGAGACAAAAACTAGCCTACAACATAAAAATCAAAACACAAGACAAAAACAGGAACATGTTTAGAGAAGTGATGTAGCAGGAGGGGAAGTTATTTTGATTAAACCTTATGAGGGAATGTGAATTTAAATAATAATAATAATGACGTGAATGGATGAATCATTTATATAAATACTGCAATATTCCATAAAAAAAATAAGAATTGTACATTTTGATTCTATGGTGACTTTAAAGGGCAAATGAGAAGGCACTTTACCTGTTGCTAGATTACCATAAACTTCAGCAATATTATTGATTCGACTGTACTGACACTATTGGATGAGAATGTCTTAGGTTGCATATGCGACCCGGTTAACTGAGAAGAGATGAGGTGTCTTGGTACTGATGATATGGGGAACGCCATCAGTGTGTCTGGTGTATGATGCACGAAAAAGCCAAAGTCAAATATAGGGCTGAGGCCTCTTCCGGCAAAGAGAGAGGAAGGTGTAACATCCGGGACTCCCCTAGCTGTGGAGCACAGAAGCTTGGGATCTTTCCTAGTTTATTGTCTTAGGCAGTAGCGCACATGGGGTTGACACACTTCTGATTCCAGCTGGGTTGGAATACTCTTTGGTTATTAATGTTTTATTTAACCTCACAGCTGACATAACAAATGTAATATTTGGAGTAAGATACACAAATGATTAGGTTTTGATGTCACTAGCAGGAAATAACCTGATTTATTAATAAAGTCTTGTGTTAGCGGGTTATTTGGTTTCCACACAAACCAGAACAACTGGTTATTTCAGTAAGCTGATTGCTGGGAGTTTTCAGTGTGTCAGTGTGCATGTGAACATGCTCTATATACGTTTCTGGGAAAGTAAATTACCATTAACCAATTAATATATAAACCAATTATCATTTCAGTGATCCTGACTGTCCATTCCAGTCAACTTTTGTCATATTTGGTGGACAAATCAATCCAATCCATTACAGAGGTATACATGACAGACTCAATCTATGAAGCTGCTGGGAAAGGAAGTGCAACTTCTGCTGGCCTTTTTCACAATGGAGTCTTAAGAAACTGTTTGGTTTTCAGTACTAAAGTACAAATTTGGTAATTTTGGAAAAACTGCAGTTGTTAATACTAGAAGAGGGAAGCATTCTGAAGCACAGAACAGAAAAACAAAAAGTGAAAATGGAAAAACAATGCTCTGAAATGTGTCCAAGTGGATACACAGGAATTGATACGCTTACATTTTTAAGTTGGCTTGAAAAAGCCAACTTATTGTAATGCTATTTAAACGTATTATTTTTCTGAGACCAACTCTAACTCCTCCTAGAGCTTTAACTCTATAAACTCCAAACTCGGGTCAGACCTTCAGACTGTTGTTAACTTTGTTGCTATATCTTTTCTAACTGATCCGACTTACGGTTTTCCTAAAAAAGCTGATTAAAACTGGAAAAACTGGAAACTCCCATTGACTTTCATTGAACTGCCTTGGCTGACCTGAACATTCCGTCCAACTGTCAAAATTCAAATTCAAACACACAGACTCATTACCTTAGCAACCATATAACAACACCTTAGCAACCACCCCGAGTACCCTAGCAACCGCATAGCAACACCTTAGCAACCACCCTGAGTACCCTACCAACCTCATAGCAACACCCTAGTAACTGCACAACAACATCTTAGCAACCACCCCGAGTACCCTAGCAACTGCATAGCAACACCATAGCAACCACCTTGAGTGCCCTAGCAACCACATAGCAACACCTTAGCAACCAACCAGAGTACCTTAGCAACTGAATAGCAACAGCTTAGCAACCACCCCAAGAACCCTAGCAACCGCATAGCAACACCCTAGCAACCACCCCAAGTACCCTAGCAACCACATAGCAACACCATAGCAACCACCCAGAACACCTTAGAAACCGCATAGCAACACCATAGCAACCACCCTGAGTACCTTAGCAACCACATAGCAACACCCTAGCAACCACCTAGAGTACCCTAGCAACACCAAAGCAACCACCCCGAGTACTCTATCTATCTAACTAAATCTATCAAAACTACTAAACTAAAACTTAAACTTTCAAACTTTCAAACTTCAAAACTTTTAAAACTACTTCAAACTTTCTGGACTGGCTTTTTCAAGCTAATTTAAAGTTTGTCTCAACAAACTTTTTTATCTAGTTATCACTGTAAGTCTTGAAATCAACATTTAACGTTGTTGCCTGAGAGGGCAAAGTGATTAACACTCATACTTGTTCACGAGTTCACACTTGATCAAAAATCATCAGATAGAGTATGTGTATTTGCCATGTTGTCCGATGGGAGGGATCCAAGCTTGGAATTTGGCCGAACCCAAAGTACTTCTGAACCCAAAGTACCTGTATCCCTGGCTGGGATAGGAACCAGCCAAAAGTGATCAGTCGGGGTGGCAGAGGGATGCTGAAAACTGATGAGGAGCATAGGTGATTTGGCTATGTATCCCACATAGCAAATATTGTCTGGCCCAGCTCTGGGTCACACTACTAGTTTCTCTCGGCCCAAATTCAGCAAAGAATGTTGGGCCTGGCCAAGATCTGGACTACAGACATGAGCCATAACTGGCCCAAATCGTGACCAAATGATAACCCATAACCAGCTCTGAACTGCGCCAGAACAAGTTTTAATAGTGGTACCCAATCTCAGCCTTCAGTAAACCATATCAACAGATGGCCTCCTCTCATGCTGATTGGATAGAACATTTGAACGTGTTCCTCATGAATTTTAGTTCATTTCTCCATCACTCAAAAATAAAAAAAATTCATGGTATTTGTAAATGTGAAGGAGATGAAAGTCAAAGTCAGAAATGTTAACTGAGCCTTCCACCACCAAGCACAACCTTTTTGGGCTCTTCACCCTATCCACTCTTAGGGTCAACAAGAAATCAAAATTGTAGGGCTGGGACAATAAATCGTTGAAGAAATGATTCTTGATCAATTCTGAGATTTTCCGAATGCATCACAATTCTCTCTTGAATCAATTCTGAGCTTAGTTTTAACAGCTGATGGCATTACATGCTTTTAAAAAAACCCTCTACTTCCTTCCAATTCCTTACACACAACACTTGAACCTAAAATAATCACTCATAAAGTTCAAAACCATTGAAGCGAATTACAAGGGTGTTTGCAATGGGCTGTTTACAATAATCTCAGGTCATAAAAGCATTCTGAGGTGTAAGTACTTTATCAGACTCGAACGCACGAGCGCTCTTCTTCATGAGCATTTCAGCATGCGTTTAAAAACTAGCCTAGAGCGCCATCTGCTGTTAAAAACTAAGCTCAGAATTGATTCAAGAGAGAATAGCGATGCATTTGGAAAATCTCAGAATCGATCCATGAATCACGATGAATCGATTTATTGTCCCAGCCCTACAAAACTGACCATTCTTATTTTTTTCCTTTACAGAATGTTGCAGTGTTTAGAAATGATTTATCCATGCACATCATTATTTTTAAAACTCATATGCTCTTGAAATCTTTAATGAAAAACATGAACCTCTTTTCCCCTCTAAATGTTGTCTTCATGACATATGTCTCGGACACGTCTCTGAATATCCTCCACTACCAGCTGCAAACTGGCAACTTCCTACAATTCAATCAATTCCTGAGGACAAAATCAAGTCCCGTCCTACATTTTTTCTCATTTTAAAAGCTGTTTCACTTGGATATACGTCACAATAGGGAAGAAAAGACTTTCACAACTTCTGTTTCACACTGACTTTAAAGGTGCAGTAAGCGATTTCTGAGAAATGCCGTTGAAAAAAACAAAAAAAAGTGTGAATATTTTTGCTAAATGTCTGTTCTGTGTATGCTGAAAACAATTGTGTTTGTACATAGTCCTGTCTGTGTAAAGAGAAGAAAAACAAAGTGGATCTAACTGGGGATGAGAAAGATCAAGACATTTGGCCTATCACACATCATGATAGTTTATAAGATGCACGTTTTTTAAGTCTTGTAAATTTATACATTAAAGTGCAAGAAGATACAAAAGGGAACTCCAGTTGGTACTCGAGCAGAGACTGTGTGCTAACACTGAATGTTTTCTTAACACTGGAGATTTCTTTCACATCTTCTTGCGCTTGAATGTTCTGCTTTGCCGGCCCCATCGTGGTCTCATCTCTGCTGGCTCTGTCATGGTCCCTTGATTCTCGGTGGTGTCTTGCTCTGCCAGTTCCCCTTTGGACCCATGCTTCATCATCTCCACCTTGGTGATCCCGTCACCATCTGCCCTGCCTTAGTGGTCTTCTGCTCAGTCTGGTCCACTGTGGCAGTCTCCTAACCTGCTGTGGTGCTCTTCTGCTCAGCTGAAGCTCTCAAGTTCTCTTGGCCCCGGCTCTGCCCCAGTATTCCCATCCCCTGGCTCCACCTAGGTCCACTGATCTTCATGCTCTACATCTCTTTGTTGTTCTCCTAGTGTGGCTTATCCTCTCCTTGATTCGTCTGTCAGTCTGTTATTTACCTGTTTCCAACCTTCAATAAATGGCTGCAATTGGGTTCACTATCATCGTGTGTCTGTGTATCTGTGATAATTGCTTCCTGTTTCCTCTCACTGTGTCCTTTTGCAAATAGACACATATCTACATGACGTGTTACAGACTATATGTAAATGAATATGAATGATTTTTTCCCAGGAGTGAATAACAAAGTTTCACCACATCATATGATGGGCAGCCCACTGCAGCAGAACAGGAAGCTAGACAGGAAGAGTATCTGACTTTACAATGATGAGAAAAATCCTCTGGGCAGCAGTTTGTAAAACAGGCATGTGTGTGTGCTTAACTGTGTATGTGCTTGTGTACATACTTATTAAAAGTTTAGGGACAGAATTGTCCCCAGCAGTGAGCTAAATCTGACAAAAACCTCCCACGGGGGACATCCGGGGATGTCCTCAATTGGGGAAACAAACAAACAAACAAATAACAAATATAGCATATAATGTTAGCAATATCCAATAATATATAAATATACTTAAAAAGTTTTTAGGGGTAGAGTTAGAATGGGGATTAGTCTTTAGTAATTATAAACTTTATATAAAACCAATAGAAGTATATGATATATCCACACTCTTTCTGTATGTATGTGTGTGTGTGTGTGTGTGTGTGTGTGTGTGTGTGTGTGTGTGTGTGTGTGTGTGTGTGTGTGTGTGGCTGTACAGAAGTGCAGAAACACACAGCGCTGGATGCAGCTTGCGGAAGGCGTTAACACATTTATTAATTCCTCTTTGAGCTTTGCCAAAACGCTTTTCCTGGTGAGTGTTTGTTCTTGCATATATACATTTGTAATTGTATTATATGTATGTTTGAGTGTGTATGTCTGTGTTTGTTTCCACTTTCCCCCAAATGAATTGCAGAGTGCCAAAATGATTGCCATTATAAGCATAATGATATACTTTAATGTGTTTTGTTTAATGCTGTTTTATATACATGTTATTTCTGGTTTCCTTTTCATGTCATAAAAATATTTTTTCAATAGATTTAAAGGATTAATTCACTCCAGTATTAAATTTTCCTTGCTCAAGTAATTTGCTCAAACCCATATCATCCAAGATGTTCATGTCTTTCTTTCTTCAGTGGAAAAGAAATTAAGGTTTTTGAGGAAATCATTCCAGGATTTTTCTCCATATAGTGGACTTCACTGGGGTTCAACGGGTTGAAGGTCCAAATGTCAGTTTCAGTGCAGCTTCAAAGAGCTCTACATGATCTCAGACGAGGAATAAGAGTCTTATCTAGAGAAACCATCGGACATTTTCTAAAAAAAATAAACATTATATACTTTTTAACCACAAATGCTCGTCTTGCACTGCTCTGTGATGCTCCACGCATGACGTAATCATGTTGGAAAGGTCACGCGTGACGTAGGAGGAAGTACCGATCCAGTGTTTACAAAGCGAACGTCAAAGACGAAGTCAAACACCCTTTACAAAAAAAGGTAAAACAAACAATGTCAGACGAGTTTTTCGCCCTACCGCGATACTTCCACCTACATCACGCGTGATCTTTCCAACATGATTACGTCATGCGTGGAGCATCACAGAGCAGTGCAAGACGAGCATTTGTGGTTAAAAAGTATATAATGTTTATTTTTTTTAGAAAATGTCCAATGGTTTCTCTAGATAAGACTCTTATTCCTCGTCTGGGATCATGTAGAGCTCTTTGAAGCTGCACTGAAACTGACATTTGGACCTTCAACCCATTGAACCCCAGTGAAGTCCACTATATGGAGAAAAATCCTGGAATGTTTTCCTCAAAAACTTTCATTTCTTTTCCACTGAAGAAAGAAAGACATGAACATCTTGGATGACATGGAGGTGAGTAAATGATCAGGACATTTTCATTCTGAAGGGAACTAATCCTTTAATGGGAACAGGAGATCCTTTGTAAAGTTCAGGGTAAAGCATTTGTTGTATTTGTGTGTCTCAACATAACTCATGAATTCTCCCAGTGAGCATGAATACTTATTCTAGTAAAGCCATTTATAGCAGTATGTGGATATTACTTGACTTTCCCAATGCTGTGTTCAGCTCTATTAATGTTTTTCCACCAGGCATCAAGATGAACGTGAGTCAGGTGAACACTTCACTCAAGTGCGAGCGGGACACTAGCGTAACGTCCATACTCTTCCCTTGCCTGTACGCTGCTCTCTTCCTGGTTGCTTTTGTGTTGAACAGTCTGGCCGCCTGGATCTTCTTCCAAATCCGCAGCAGCTCAACATTTGTTGTGTACCTGAAGAACGTAGTCATGGCCGATCTGTTGATGACCCTGACCGTGCCTGTAAAGGCGCTGACCGATGCGGGGTTGGGTTCCTGGCACCTCCGGGCTTTTCATTGCCGGTACTCAGCTGTACTCTTCTATACCACTATGTACATCAGCATCCTTCTTCTGGGATTCATTAGCTTGGACCGCTACCTAAAGATTGTGCATCCGTTCTGGAAATGTGCTCTGCAGAGGGTCGGGGTGGGTCGGATCCTGTGTGCAGTTATCTGGGTGGTTATGCTGTCGTTGGCTCTGCCGAATGTCATCCTGAGTAACCACATGCCACCGATCTCTGCTGGTGGTAAGCTGCGATGCACCAGGATGAAGGGGAAGATGGGATTAATCTGGCATGAAGGTTTCAACTACTTCTGCCAGGTTGTTTTTTGGGGAACGTTGGCACTCATGGTTGTCTGCTACACCTTCATCAGCAGGAAAGTGTTTGAATCGTACCGTGCATCACAAAGCAGCAGTGACACCGCCAGCAAACAGACCACATCTAAGGTAAAGTGCTCTTTCTTCAACCTCTCTTATGCAGACACTGAAGTTCTGATGCAGATGGTAGTCATTTGGGATTAGGAAGAGTTAGAAAAGGTGTACTGCCTGGTGTGCCTCCAGGTGAAACACTGCCTCAAGGAATTGGAAATTATATTGATTAATGGAAACATAGGCTCTGGCCCTCGAGACCCATTTACCTGCAAAAGTTTAGCTCCACCCTGATCAAACTCAACTTCCTAGTAATCCTGAAGTTTGTGATAAGGATAAGCTTGATCAGGTGTGTTTGATTAGGGTTGGAGAAGAGTGGATCTCAAGGGCCAGAGTGCCTACGGTTTCTACGAATGGTTGTACAGAAAACATGAACAATAGCCGAAAACATGTCACCCAAATTTACTGTGTGCTCAGGCTCTGGCATTCTTAGTGCTGTCAAAATAAAAGTCACAACAACAAGCGCAGTTTACGCCACTTCAGAGTTCCTACTGGCGGTGCGAATGCAACCAGGAAAATGCCACTAGGGGAACTATTAGTTCTCAGGAACCAGAAGCAGTTCCTATAACCTTGGTGCGAAAGCCCCTTATATCAACCCTTTTTCTGATTAAAGCTTAACAGATAGAGAAAGTAGTTTCCAGTTTTGTGTGCAATATGCATTGGACCATTGGAACAGTTTCTGGGCTGTCTATGGCCGTGGTTTCTGAGACTGAGTCTAGTGGTAAAGTGTGTAAACATGGCTCTGTGGTGATTTCAAGGCATTACTGTGTTTGTATGAGGAGCCCACAATGTCAAATTCTGACATGGGTTTAGGTTTTGAAACCTTAGTTCAAAAATCCAATAGACACATAGACCAGAATGCCATTAGCTGGGTTTCAATCAAAATGGGTTGCAATCATTATTTCTAACCAATTCTAAGAATTGCATGCTTATTTTGATGTAGTCTGCCGTTACTGTGCAGCTGAATAACCTTCATGCAGAGTTGTTTTACTGTACTGGAGTAATTATACCTATATAAAAGTCTACGCATCCCTGTTAAAACAGCTGGGTTTTGTGATGTAAGAAATGAAATTTCCCTATATGTGACGGCTTTCTCCCATATTCTCCATCCTCCATATTCTCCAGAAAAGCTAAAAATGAAGAGAACTTCTCCTTTCAGCATGACAGTGATCCAAAACATATATATAAATCAACAAAAGAATGGCTTCAGCAAAGAAAGACTAATGTTTTGAAATGGCCCATCCAGAGCCTAGACCTGAAACAGACTTTATTCCAGTTCTCATAGATTCGCGGACACAACTAATTTTTCTGTATTATGGGGACTGGTAAAGTATTTTGGCAAATATCACTTATTTAAAAAGACCAAGCTTCTGCGCACATACACACTCAAACATACAAACCTATAGACTAAACATGTAAATGAACGGCAAAGGTATTCTGTTTTCAGTAGGAAAGGTGTAATTTAAGCGGCCCCTAAAGTAATAATTAACCATTTTTACAACGGAAGTGATTCAATAAAAAAACAACTTTAGCTCGATAAGGATTTTCCTTTTGTCACTGTGAAGCTGCTTTGAAACAAAATGTATTGTGAAAAGCACTATATAAATGAATATGACTTGACTTGCATAATTTTAGTCTGATATTGCCACGATGTGTTTGACGTAGGGTGTTGCGGTAATTAATAAAGGACAGTGGGCATCGGGACACAAGATTCAATCATTTCAGCTTGTGTAGTGTGTCATTATTTGATGAACGTATACTATGTGCGGAGAGCATTCGCTCATTATCATTATCTCATTTTCGATGGAGGTGGCGTTTAGCGGCTTTTGCTGAAGTCTTCAACTCAGTTCTCTTTGGAGGAAATCCAAATATCCATGCAATTCAGATATATGTCCACTTTGGGGCTTTTCTGACAACAAGACAGAGCAAAACATGCTGCTATCCATTGTTTGTTTACGGCATCTTCTGTCAGCATGCGCGTAGTTAAAGACGGCAAGAGATGAATGCTCGGGTAGCAATGCGTGACAAGTTTCTTGTCCACAACACGACAAGATTTTAGGAGTCAAAATCATATAATCTGACACAGTGACTATCGTAACTGTCAAAAATACTGTGTAGTCTGAACTGGACATTAAATGTGCAAAAGTTCTGATATGATTTAATTTCATTTAATTTTTTCACATCATGAAAGCCAGCTGTTTTAACAGGGGTGTGTAGACTTTTTATACCCACTGTAAAGTTATGTAAATCCTGCCAGGAGACACACACAATAATGAACACCAGCACCATCCTCGATATGCTTGAGATCACCACATTTACCACAAACCGCTTCTGTGGATTGTGAGGACACACTTTAAAGGGCAGTAGGTTAAACCCTTCAGAGTTTCTTTCTTGAATTAAGTGTGAGAAAAGCTGCTTTTCCACCGTGAGGCCGAACGGTTCTATGAATGGTAAGTAATGGTTCCAGTTATCTTTCCACTTGAGCTTGGTTCGGCTTGGGGTGATTATAAACCGTTCTCGGCCCGAAATTCTAATGACGGTTGGCTAAAGCCCTGGCTATACTTTGTTTTTTTTACTAGTGTACGTGCACAGTCGAATGCACAGTCGGATGCACAGTAGACTTCATTTGACTCGTACGTGTACACCACGAGTTACAACCCATGTAAACATATTTGTATTCTTTCATGCTAAAATTTTACAAATGAGACTTTCTAACCTCTTCACACAATCTCTTGTCTATGTAGGCCTCCATTGTCTCTGTAGCTCGCATGTGTTCCGGTCTGTTCTGGTTATGCAGTTTTTCTTTGGCTACCTTGTGAATCGACGCCCCCAGGGCACAGCTGCCACCTTGTGGATAAACTAATTACTGCAAAAAAAATTAAATGTGCATGTGCAACCTGCTCGTACATGTACACACTGTTACAATAATCCAGCGGTGCACGTACTCTTCTGATGACAAAATTCACGTTGCGCACTGTTCGCTGACCCCTGTCAGTTCATAGCCTGTGTGTTGCGCCCACCTCTCGTGGTCACCATGATTTTGCCAACATCTTTATTGAGCCTGGAACAACATTCCAATCAACCAATCAGATTTGAGGGACAAGTTTAATGTTTATGTCCAGTTTAGGCATGCAGCTAGGGTTAGGTGCTTCTACATCAATGCTATTCACCTATCTTTCCCCTCTGATTTTAGGGATAAGTTATGGGTAGGGTTAGGTTTAGGGGTAGGAATAGGGTTAAGACTAAATTTTCAGACTGTAATGTTGTTCCAGGACCAACAAAATATGTTGATCCAGGAACATGTCTTATCAAAATCACAGTGACCCACCTCTCGTATAGCTAACTGCTCAGAGATATCACTCCTTTATAAAGCTTCAGTGTAGTTAGCAATGTTTTGTGAGTTTGCACTATCTGCTTCTTAGAATGGCATTACATTCTGTGTTTGACAAGATCCAGTTGCTGGTGTCCAGCATGCTAACCAGTGCTAAACTGTCCTCTCCTCCACAGGTGTTTGTGGTAGTGGGAGTTTTCTTCGTATGCTTTGCACCGTTCCACCTGGCCCGAATCCCTTACACCCTCAGTCAGACCCGGAGCACTTCTTCCCAGTGCTGGGCCCAAAACCAGCTGTATTTTGCCAAAGAGATGACACTCTGGATATCATCAACTAACGTGTGCCTGGACCCTCTCATTTATGTGTTCCTGTGTCGAGTCTTTCGCAAGAAGCTGACTGCCACACTGAGCCGCCGTCCGCTCCCACATGGACTGGGCTCTCTGACAGAGTCCACCACCAGAATGGAGATGCCCAACAGAGTCCACTGTAACACCAATCTGGATTTAGGTCATCAGTAACACCCTTCTACTCATCCTGTGGCTGTTATGAGGTTCCAGGGTTCTTAATCACTATTTTTGTCCAGCAAAAATATCTAAAAGTATCTAAAAGCTTGTTTTCAAGATGTGGATATTTTCATTGGAGCTGTTTTTTCAGTGTATGATGGAGCAGAAATAACAGAATATAAGAAGACTCCCTCATCTCACAGTACCACACGTTGTCTTGCAATCAAAAATTTGGACACACTTTACTTTAAGGTTTCATTTGTAAACATTATTTAACTACAATAGTTCACCTCCATGTCATCCAAGATGTTCATGTCTTTCTTTCTTCAGTGGAAAAGAAATGAAGGTTTTTGAGGAAAACGTGATTACGTCATGCGTGGAGCATCACAGAGCAGTGCAAGATGAGCATTTGTGGTTAAAAAGTATATAATTTTATTTTTTTTAGAAAATGTCCGATGGTTTCTCTAGATAAGACTCTTATTCCTCGTCTGGGATCATGTAGAGCTCTTTGAAGCTGCACTGAAACTGACATTTGGACCTTCAACCCGTTGAACCCCAGTGAAGTCCACTATATGGGGAAAAATCCTGGAATGATTTCCTCAAAAACCTTCATTTCTTTTCCACTGAAGAAAGAAAGACATGAACATCTTGGATGACATGGAGGAGAGTAAATTATCAGGACATTTTAAATCTGAAGTGAACTTATACACTATCAAAATCAAAAGTTATATATATGGATATTATTTATTAGACCTGAGCTCACATAAACTAACAATGAATAAATACTGTAACAAATGTATTGCTCACTGTTAGTTAAATAATGTTACCCAATGAGACCTTATTGTAAATGGTCACTAAAAATGTCAGTAAAATGTGTTTTTACAGCGTTTTCTGGCAGCCTCATTTTTAAAATTTGACACTTTTGTGATACAGTATATGTACCAACCTTGAGCGTCAGCTCATGAATTATATCAGTGTTAGATCATGGTTATTTTCACTGTCCCCATTATCAGAAAGCACAGCAGCTGTTATTTCCCTTCAGTTATCGGGCCCTCACTGCCTCCTCTTCCTGTGAGAGCACTTTCTATTTGGGCATCAGTGTCAGCTTAGTATGAATTATTAAAAGTAGGAGGAAATTAAAAATGTCCTGAATTTACATATAATTATAGCTATTGTGACCAACATAAAAAAGAGAAGTGGAGGGTTTAATAACAGTGGTTCTGAAATAAAGTTTGTGGTTAACTGTACTTGAATATAAATTAGGACTACCAGTAGGGTAGACCGACTACAGTTGTAGCGATTTTTGCCTTTGCTGAACAGAATAAACATGTTTTAATGTATATGTAGGCAATCATTTCAGTATTTTTGTGACTTTGTGCTCTTTTCTCAGTGGTGGCAAATATACATGATCCCACCGTCAGTGCAGTCAATGATGAGACAGGAATAACCCGACAGTCTTTCTAAAAGATCTTTGCAGAAATGTGAACGACATGCTTTTAATTGTCCATGATAATGTGAATGAGCACAGATGGGAATATCACAGTGCAATAACTGCCACACTCCACTGAAAGGATGTGAGTTTACACACTTGATAACTGGACAACCATTGTAGTCCTTATCTATCAAATTGTTAGCAACTTATGCTGTACAGTAACTTAAAAGAAAGCCCTAAGGGAACCACTGACAATCTTCTGTGTAAAATCATTATTATTTTCTAATGCTCACCTTTCCTCAGTGTGTTCAAGGCCAGCCGGTGTTTCTGAATAGGATCCTTTCACCTGTGGCATAAGATAATAAACAAATCACTAACTAACTAACAAACAGAATCAGTCCCTTTACACCTTCAGTATATTCTGACATATTTTTCCTTTAATAAAGTCACATACCCAATCAGTTCAGAAGATACTTCTCACACAATTGACTAGTGCATGTAATAACTAAGACTTAGTGTTTTGTATGTTTATGTTCATTTCACATTTAAAGATCAAGACGGAGCATTCTCTGCATTAAACACTGCTGTTTGTGTAACTAGATTTGACAATATTATTGATTCAGGGTCAGTGAGTAAGAAGTTGCAGTGTTATTGTTGCAATATTATTGCCGCAGTCTGTTTTTTTTTATGGAGTTCAGACTAGAAACACTAGATGGCGGTGTTCCCCTGAAAACAGTGACCCTACATGTGCTGAAGGCAGAAAGAGTGTCTTTGCTAAAGCCATGTTCTCCTGTTAGAATAAAGTTACTGTGGAGGGAGTGTCCAGCTCAATAATGCCTATAGATCACTCTATTAAGGGCTGGTTGATTATGATTTGACTTTTTTAACTTTAGTTAGTGTGTAATGTTGCTGTTTAATCATACACAACATCTGCAAAGTTACGACACTCAAAGTTCAATGCAAAGAGAGATATTTTCTTTTGCAGAAATCACTTATTAAACGGCTGGTAGGGACTACAACGAGCTTCTTCCTGGGTTAGTGACATCACAAACCCTAAAATTTACATAAACCCCGCCCCCGAGAACACACAACAAAGGGGGCGGGGCCATGTTGGGCTGCTTTAGAGAAGAGGAAGAGTTGTTGTAGGAGAGTGTTGTTGTCATGCTGTCATTTTACGCCGGACTGCTTCACAAACGAGGGTCAATTCAACACAAAAGATGAACATGACGGCACATGCTAGTGGATGAGTTGAATCAACTCCACAGCAACTACATCAATTTATCCACTAACCATTCAGAAACGTCTAAAAGTTGTAACTTCTTCCTGAGTCTCTCCATCAGTGTCGACTCCGGTTTGAACAATGTAAGGCTGAACACCGTTACTGACAATCCTCATTTTGGCTGCGTGAGATTCTCCAGCTTTGTTGTTGTTGAGCTGTTAAAGCTCCGCCCTCTTCTGGAAAGGGGGCGGGAGCAGCAGCTCATTTGCATTTAAAGGGACACACACAAAAACGGCGTGTTTTTGTTCGCAGCCAAATAGGGGCAAATTTGACAAGTGCTCTCGGAATTACCGTAAATAGTTTCCTAGATAAAAATGTAATGTTATGAGCTCGTAATCACAACTTCAGAAGTGGGAATTATCACATTTCTGATAGCACAGAAACACACACACACACACGCTGCATGTTTAAGTGTAAACGTCTGGTAAGTTATTGACAGAAATGAGAGAAAGCCTAATGTCTGCTCTGAGGGAATGCACGGCCTCTCCGTCCGACAGATGCCAGAGTATCGGGTCTCTCTCCGGCCGGCTGGATGTTCTTACACACACCTGCTTCAGTGGACATGACAGCCAGAGCCTGCTGCTCTTCAGTCAATGAACTGCTGTTTCTCTAGGCTACAGATATAATGTGTTATGAAGTTACAGATGAACTCTATTAGGTTTTCTATCTAGGTTTTACACTATACAAGTGCAAATGAAAGTATAATACAATATAAAACAGTGTGCAGGGTAAGCCAGTATGTTCATTTGGCAGTGCACACAGATTCAGTGAATAAATGTGGGAATAAATATGTGGATGCTTCTAGTTGCCATGACGACACATACACAACACTTTTGTGAGAGGCGGGACCAACCCTTCAGTATTCAGCCAATCACAACGCCCAAAGCTGGTCACGTGCCCACTCTCCGCCTGCAGCTTGTGGAGTTTCGACAGTAACTGAGCGCGTCCTTCTAGAAGCGCCTGACGCGCGAGCACCGCGAGCGTCAACATGTTCAACAGCCTCCTCGGACAGTTTGAAGAAGACCCTTTCTTCTCGTGAGTCTTATGCTCTTTTATATTATATATGTTTCTGTTTTCTAATTTAAGAAATGTGAAAATATACACTTAAGTTATATTTGACATAATTTTTGAATAATTTCGAAATCAAAAAATTATGCTATTTGAAAATTTGATTCAGTGAGTCATAATTGAAAATATAAGTTTTCATTAGTAGTGTTGTGTTTTCTTTAAAGTGTTGTTATGGTTTGAAAGACGCTCTTTCTGGTGACTGATATCGTTCACACGGTTTGCTCTGTATATTTGCTCTTTATTAGTGCAACAAATAAATATTATTTGAATTTATTTCACCCGCTTTTTCCACATGCGCTGAACTCAGTTCACACACAACACTTTATTTACAGTGTCCTTGATACACGTTACTATGGTAATAACTATTAAGCGCAATTATATGCAGCAAACCCCAAACCGTTCATTAATATTACTCAATATTTAAATGTATAATTACACTGTAATTAGAGCACCCTAAAATAAAGTGTAACCAACAGCTTTTCCTGTGCCCTTTCATAAACGAGTGTTTTTAGATTGATCTCTGATCTGTCAGAGTATAGTGTAGAGATGAACACTGGCTTTGTGCCATTATGCTGTATAAATAGAAAGTGTGATGAAGTTTCTTGTCTCTCTTCTCTCTGCTCTGAAATAGCTCCTCAAGGTAGGCACTTCTGCAAGCTGTCACTGCTTCTCAACACTGGACAGCAGCTGATTATTGTGCAAAAGTAACACAGATGTCTTTGATAACTAACATTAAAGTCTAGTACCATTAACTACACTGGAAAACTATAAGCATGACACAGTCTGAACCTTTGTTTATCCTCACTGCAAGTAAAGCTGTATTTAAAGGATTAGTTCCCTTCAGAATTAAAATTTCCTGATAATTTACTCACGCCCATGTCATCAAAGATGTTCATGTCTTTCTTTCTTCAGTGGAAAAGAAATGAAGGTTTTTGAGGAAATCATTCCAGGATTTTTCTCCATATAGTGGACTTCACTGGGGTTCAACGGGTTGAAGGTCCAAATGTCAGTTTCAGTGCAGCTTCAAAGAGCTCTACATGATCCCAGACGAGGAATAAGAGTCTGATCTAGAGAAACCGTCGGCCATTTTCTAAAAAAAACAAACAAATTATATACTTTTTAACCACAAATGCTCGTCTTGCACTGCTCTGTGATGCTCCACGCATGACGTAATCATGTTGGAAACATCACGCGAACTGACATTTGGACCTTCAACCCGTTGAACCCCAGTGAAGTCCACTATATGGAGAAAAATCCTGGAATGTTTTCCTCAGAAACCTTCATTTCTTTTCCACTGAAGAAAGAAAGACATGAACATCTCGGATGATATGATATGTATTCTGAAGTGAACTAATCCTTTATTGTCGTTCTCATGTCTTGTGCAGTTTTGTTGATGTTTTTGAGAATGAGAGCATGTCACACATCATGTCCGTGTTGACATCTGTGGCCAGTTGCATAAACTAGTCTTAAAAGTTAGTCATTTCAAACTTTTTAAATCAGTCACATAAAAATGTTAATTGGTCTCATTTGAATTAGAAAAGTAAGACTGGTTTCCTCTTGTCTTAGTTAGCCAAACCAGTTCTGAAGACACAATCTAAACACAGAAGTTTATGCAGCTGACCCTGTTGTCGTGACCCGTCCGAACAGAGCAAGACCTATTAACGTGTCTCGACTCATCAGTTGAGAGTCACTGTCATAGACCGCAACAGAGCATGATGTGATTTTTCATTCATTTTCATTCCTTCTTTAGCGACCCGTTCCAGGTCCATCATGAGCGCATGCGGCAGATGATGAGGGGTTTCTCTGACCCCTTCGGTCAGGGCTTCATGCCCAGCATCACAGATGGCCGTCACAGGGGGAACAGGGGCGCGGGTCAGCCTAACACGAGCCCGAACCGCCGCAGTGACCGAGTGAGTGTTTGAGTTCATGCATTGTCTTTCACTGTTGATCTCAGAGTGGTTTATACACTTGGCTATTAAAGTGTTGAGCTTCTCATTCTAGAAGCATCTTCATCATGGACATTTGGCAGTTCAACACTGTCAGAGTCTTCTGGTGTTTGTAGGTCATGAAGCTCTTTTGTGTGGCACAGGAAGGCTGCTGACACAGTTCTGACACTCAGACACATGACTCTTTTGGCAGGCTGTCTGCTGTACAGCAGATAATAATAGACAGCTCTCCTGAAGCAGCAGCGCACAATCAACTGACTCGCTCTTTAAAACACATTTCCTAATGAAAGTGTAAACCAATAACCATGATGATTCTGGTTGGCTGCTGGTGTAGGTGAGGTCTTAGTGCCGTGACACACCAAGCCAACCGTCGGGATAGTTTTTGCGGTGTTTTCCACACCTCAGCTCACGTCAGCGGCAGTTCGTCCGATCAGCGTCGGTGAGAGAGAGAACTCTGATTGGCTGTTCAGTTTAGCGAGTGAGTCGGTGCATGAGAATAAAAGCTAAAGCGATGAAAGTGAGCAAAGACACAAGGCTTTTTTTGTGCGTCATCTTACCTGAGCAATCCAATACAAGAATATTTTCATAACAACATGAGCCACCTGGAATGAAGAAAGTGATCAGCGTGATTGATATTCATATTTAAATGATAAGCAAGCGCTGCTTTGTTTACAGTCTGCAGTCCTAGTTTTGTTTTCCCTATTTGAAAGATGAATACAGGCTATTGATACCTGTGGATATAGACGGTTATTTTCTTACACTCAGGCTCAGAATGCAAGTGCTAGGTGACAGTCGCCTTTAGGCCGCGTGTCCACCAAAGCGGTTTTTCCAGTGGCTAGCGCACTTTTCCAATTGTTTTCAATTTGAGCTCCGCGTTTTTAAAATGCCAGGAGCGTAACGGGTCCTCCCTCGAAATCGGGTCTCCCCAAACTGTGAGTTAATGATTAAGTATAGCTTTCTATATAATGCGTAAGAAAACAAATGAGTGGATAATAAAACCAACTGAACATAATTTCTTAACGTTGATTAACTGTGTTAATAAATAATAATTATAATAGCCTATTAAGTGAATAATTGAATATATTTATAACTCAAAAATTTGGCCATTTAACAGTTAATTTAACACTTAATTACATTAAAGATTATTGTAAGTACATGTAGGGTAAGTGCAAATGTGTGTATGAACTAAGCTATCAGGCTAATTGGGTATCTGCATGCTATGCTAATACAGACATAAATGGTCGTTATAACGTAGCTGAAACAGCATTTATCATAACACAATTTTGTAGGAATTGTAAACAGGCATTAAAGAGAGTACCTAATAAAAGCAATTTGAACCAATGGGATCGCGTGAGGTCCTAATGGAGACCCGATTTTGGGGGGGACCCGATTTGTCACTACACCAGTCACCGAGAGTTGAAGAATGTTCAGCTTTGGGTGAAACGCAGCGCTCATCACTGTCAGTTTGTACCCAGCTGACAGCTGTCCAATCACAGTGGAGGAGGGGCGGGTCAAATACAGCACTGTCCAACCGCCACATTCTGCTTGTTCAACATCAACAGATGACAACAACAAGCATAATAACAAAACAAACTCATTTAAAACAAGAGCCAGAGCAAATACTTCACATTGTAGAGACATTTTTATATAGAAAAAGTACAGAAACAAACTATCTTTGAAATGAGATATTAGTAACACTTCCATATCATAGCAAGCAAAGCATCTCAACTGAAAAAACGCTGTGCTGACAAAACGCTCTCAAGCGCAAAAAAACTCAGTTTTTCCTCTTGCAAATTCCACCATGTAAATAGCAAACCCGTCATGGCGCGAGCTCAACTGGCTAAAGGGAATGGGAGATGAGACTCTGATTGGTTTATTGCACGTTACACCCAAAACACACCCATGACTCATTAAGAGAATAGGCACAACCCTTTTAGACCATGTGCCGGGCGTCACAACCATTTCTTCCGTCTTTAAACTATCAAAAGAGGATTCGGACAGGCCCTAAATGCACCTGTGACATGAGCTTCAGACCATGAGCTTAGATCGTCAAAATAGGGCCCAAAGACTGTTTCCTTCGACTGAAGCAGATTTAAATACTCAGATACGGCATTTAAACACCGACTGAACGCAACTGGCTCTGACTCAGCACGTTTGGGCATGATCAGTCGTAAGTATCAAATTACATTAATAATCGGCCTTACAATCGTTAACGCTGCATTCACACGGGGCGTCAGCGCTAACGCTTGATGGAGGGCGTTTGAAGCTTGTGTTGACGCGACCCTTATAGTGATAACAGCCAATCACATTACTTTCAGGTGTTGCATGAACGCAATTGTATAGCGACTGCTCTAGAGTGTTTGCATAAGGCGATCTGGGGTGTGTTTCCTGAACAACAATGTTTACTCGCTGCTGAACTACCATAGTACAATGCATCATTGAACAAATCAACTAGCTAGTCACGACTGTTTCCTAAAACCGTATTGTTGCAAACCTGTCGTTCAACCACGTTGGTGATTGATATTGCTGAGTTAGATGCGTTCCTGGGTCAACATATTGTGTTGATCCTGGAACAACATTCTAGTCTGAAAATTTAGTCTTAACCCTATTCCTACCCCTAAACCTAACCCTAACCATGAGTTATCCCAAAAATCATAGGGAAATGATAGATGAATAACACTGATGTACTGTAGAAGCACCAATTCATGATTGGTCTAAACTTGACATAATCTGTAAACTTGTCCCTCAAATCTGATTGGTTGATTTGAATGTTGTTCCAGGATCAGCAAAAATTTTGACCCAGGAACCCAGCATGTTGAACTCAGCAATATCAGGTTATGCATGACGTCACGCAGGAGGTGGAGTAATAACTTCTTTAAATTAATCCGTTTGAGTTTGAATTAATGCTAGATTGTCTGCTATAAATTACGGACATGGCATCAGAGGACTAATTCTCATTTTCCTCAGTTATTTTGCTTTATTTCCAGATTAAATCAAATGCTTGTTCTGACGTACTAGAGCACGTACGCACATGCACACTCTTCAAAAACGGTGCTTTAAATCTCTTGACAAACTAAAATATATAAATGACATTTATATATTCGAAATAAAAGATATACATTGTACTTAATGTCAGCTTGCTTATTTTGCTCAAGATAACGATTAAGTCCAGATGTCATAAAAACAAGAAACTCTTCTTCTAACCACAGCCCGAGAGCTGTCGCTCCAACCACACAAGTTTGCGATGCATAGGTGGAAGTACCGCAGTAGGGTGAAAATCTCCATCTCATTTTCTCCTCCAACTTCAAAATCGTCCAACATCGTTGTTTTACCTTTTTTGTAAAGGCCGTTTGACTTAGTCTTTGACGTTCACTTTGTAAACGCTGGATCGGAATTTCCACCTACATCACGCCTGACCTTTCCTAACATGATTACGTAATGTGTGGAGCATCACAGAGCTGTGCAAGACGAGCATTTGTAAAGTATATAAATGTTTATTTTTTTCAGTTTGCGAATGTTCGTTTGAACTATGGTTTCGGGAAACACTAAATCGTTGAACTGTGTAAGTAACGACAGAACTTGCGATGTTAGTTGGCTAACAATGCTTTTGGGAAACGCACCCCTGATTGGCTGACGCCTGCGTTGATGCTTGAAAAGTTGAGAAATCTTCAACTTCTACCGCTTGCAACGTGAGTGAAGCGAAGCGACGGAACCCACAATTCAGTTCGGCAACACACTGCTGGTGGGTCTGTGTTCTCCTCTTTGCATCTGTCTTTAGCCAATTTTAACATCCTGTTTACAGACTTTGTAATATTTCCACACAAATGACATTTTAGGAAATTACTTAAATGCAGTTTGTGTGCAAGTCTGGAATAGAGATAAAAATGTTCTGATTTATGGTCGGCCGGTGAATCTCTAGTATTAATAATATAGGAGGGTGAAATCAGGTTCTCAATGGCAAAAAGTGTCCCAATTAACCTGAATTCACTTTTCTTTTCTTTTTTTGGTGATGGTGGTGGTTGCTTAACTGTTATTATCTATGTATTTCTTTATTTTAATTATGGGGTGAACTATGACCTGCAGATGTTCCTGACAGTTTATGTGAGATTCACACAGTAAGATGGTTTAGATCTTCTAATGAACAGTTTGAAACGCTGTGTGAGGTGCTACTAAAAGTTGTTGTCTCGCTGTATAAGAGCCGGGCCGCAGTGGACAGCGTGTCACAGTTACGGAGCGTCACAAAGACCAGCTGGCCACTTTGGCAGCTCAGAACGCTAAACTTAGTCCCCGTGTCCATCTGTAATCCCCCACCTCTCTCTGCTCAGTATATTTATCCCTGGTAATTACTTTCATCTGATGCCAGCCTCTTCACAGCCCTGCAATCTCTTGTTTTTATCTAGTGGCCTTCCCCTAGAGGCGGTAAAGATAGCATGCTCACCCATGGGTCAGGGCTTTACATGAGGTTTGGGTTGTTCTGGGGTCATGGATAGATGGTACAGTCTGCATGCTAGCACCTGCATAGCCAGACGTTTGACTAGCAGCATAAAGTCTGGTCCAGACATTGGCGACAGAAACATGCCATCTGACTGGCTAACATACAGTGACCAGAGTTTACTTTGTTTAAGGTGTCGTTTGGGGGTTGTAAGTGTGAAATCTGGGTTGCAATAGATGCCACAATAGAGAGCAACAGCAGGATTCTGGAAGTAAAAATCACATATTTATAATAAATATGTGAAAAAAGTATCTTAAATATATTAAAAAGGTATTGAAAAACTGTTGATTGAATTACCTTGAACAAAATTGACAAGTCAAATTTGGCATGGAATAGCTTACTTTCATAGCTTAATTAAATTTGTTTTATTAAGTAAACTTAAGTAAAGTTCAAATATGTTTTCCAAGTATACTTTATGTAGCAAGTATATTAATATCAGTGCCCTTACGTATGACACTTAAGGCGTGATTTCCCCTTAACTAAGGGAATGACTTAAGGGTGTTGCATATAATACCTTAAACTGTTCTCTTAGGTAAGAGAAACCGTTAAGTGTTTCACGACAGCAACCAGGTTTTGCCGTTATAAAATTCTACTGTTGCCTTGGACACGTTATTTGTTAATACAGATCATGGTAAGTTTTCACAGAAAAATTATGCAAATTAAACATTTAGAAGTAATTCAAGTATAATCGACCAGTCTCTGTTGTCCTGTTTCCACCGTAACGGCGCTGGATCTCGTGCCCGAGATGACTTGTGTTCGGCGGGGGAGCTGCTAACTTCAGACCGCTGTCTGCGTTTCACTTATAGCCGAAAAATGCTGTGACTGACTCCATAACCTGTCCATAAATAATAAGTGTACAATTCTGAGAACAGATTTTAAAATCCTAAGTATTTATATTCTGTATCTTTTTGAATAAAATCATAACATTTTATGCAAGGCATCAAGCGTTTCCATCACGCTCGTTTAGGTGACTCACATCGTGCCCCTGTATGTTGCTTTGCATAAAAATAAACGATCTACAGAACAATAACGAATTTTTAGATAAAATAAAACATACACAAACCTGTATTTTGCTGAAGACATGCACCAATTTGATGGAGCTGCACTGCTCTCTCCTGAAGAGTGCGCAAAGCCTGTGATAAATAACTCAACCCCTGAGTTCTTACATCTGACCTAGGAGCTGGGTAACACAAAAACTACCCAAACACTGAGTTGTTACGCCTGACCCTGGATCTGGGTAACACAAAAACTACCCAAACACTGAGTTGTTACGCCTGACCCTGGATCTGGGTAACACAAAAACTACCCAAACACTGAGTTGTTACGCCTGACCCTGGATCTGGGATAACACAAAAACTACCCAAACACTGGGTTGTTACGTCTGACCCAGGATCTGTGTAACACAAAAACTACCCAAACACTGGGTTATTACATCTGACCCAGGATCTAGGTAACACAAAAACTACCCAAACACTGAGTTGTTACGCCTGACCCTGGATCTGGGTAACACAAAAACTACCCAAACACTGAGTTGTTACGCCTGACCCTGGATCTGGGATAACACAAAAACTACCCAAACACTGGGTTGTTACGTCTGACCCAGGATCTGTGTAACACAAAAACTACCCAAACACTGAGTTGTTACGCCTGACCCTGGATCTGGGTAACACAAAAACTACCCAAACACTGAGTTGTTACGCCTGACCCTGGATCTGGGATAACACAAAAACTACCCAAACACTGGGTTGTTACGTCTGACCCAGGATCTGTGTAACACAAAAACTACCCAAACACTGGGTTATTACATCTGACCCAGGATCTAGGTAACACAAAAACTACCCAAACACTGAGTTGTTACGCCTGACCCTGGATCTGGGTAACACAAAAACTACCCAAACACTGAGTTGTTACGCCTGACCCTGGATCTGGGTAACACAAAAACTACCCAAACACTGGGTTGTTACGTCTGACCCAGGATCTGTGTAACACAAAAACTACCCAAACACTGGGTTATTACATCTGACCCAGGATCTAGGTAACACAAAAACTACCCAAACACTGGGTTGTTACGTCTGACCCAGGATCTGTGTAACACAAAAACTACCCAAACACTGGGTTATTACATCTGACCCAGGATCTAGGTAACACAAAAACTACCCAAACACTGAGTTGTTACGCCTGACCCTGGATCTGGGATAACACAAAAACTACCCAAACACTGGGTTGTTACGTCTGACCCAGGATCTGGGTAACACAGAAACTACCCAAACACTGAGTTGTTACGCCTGACCCTGGATCTGGGATAACACAAAAACTACCCAAACACTGGGTTGTTACGTCTGACCCAGGATCTGTGTAACACAAAAACTACCCAAACACTGGGTTATTACATCTGACCCAGGATCTAGGTAACACAAAAACTACCCAAACACTGGGTTGTTACGTCTGACCCAGGATCTGTGTAACACAAAAACTACCCAAACACTGGGTTATTACATCTGACCCAGGATCTAGGTAACACAAAAACTACCCAAACACTGGGTTGTTACGTCTGACCCAGGAGCTGTGTAACACAAAAACTTCCCAAACACTGGGTTGTTACATGTCATGGTGTTTTGGTACTGTTACTGACAAACATAAACTACATCTCACTAATAGAGTAGGTGTTGTTGTACAACTAGACTGTTAGTTCTAGACCATTGGTGACCCATTTATTTGGTTGCGCTTTATTGGACTGTAATGGAGAGCAGTCCGCAGAGTGAGGTGGAGTTAGCTTATGGATATTTTTTATTGAACACATACACCAAATTGGGTAGCACCTCACAGCAAGAAGGTTCTCTGGTTCAAGTCTTGGCTGAGTCAGGAGTCATTTCTGTGCTCCAGTCATGGTGTAGGTTTCCCAACTATCCAAAGACACGCAGTACAGCTGAACTGGAGATTTTAAATTAACCCTTTCACACATACCAGTCATTGCTGGTAAATTACCTTTTAGAGATGTGTGAAAAGGACCTTTTCAAAAATATGCTAGGCAGATGTCTGACTGTTGCCCTGCATCTCACGCTCGAGACCCTGCCTTCTTTTCCATTCATCAGCGCTGCGGATTGCAGTTACTATTGCATACTATAGTCAGTGTTGCCAAGTCTGCGGTTTTTCCCATGGAACTGGGCTACTTTAACACTGTTGTCCGCGGGTTGAAGCAACCCCAAATAACATGATATTTAGCCCCTAGAATGCAAATTTTACGAGGGAAACCCTGCCAAAAATGCGGATTTTGGAGTGTGATTTGGCTAGTTTTGAGTAGCAATTGAGCGGGTTTTGTTGTGAAAACCTGGCAACTCTGTCTATAGTAAATATTATGTGTCTCATGTTTTGTGTCTCAAGAGCAAAACTGTGTTCTGTGTGATTATCCCCTTACTCTTGTCACTCAAAAAACAAAAAAAGTAACTAAAATAAAAGATAAAGCGCTTCTCATCCAGGTGGATGAAGAAAATGGTTTAGCGTTTAAAGATCATTGCTGGTGACTGGCATCACAGAGTTTACTGGTGTTTTGGTACTGTTACTGACTGTTACTGACAAACATAAACTACACTAATAGAGTAGGTGGTTGTTGTACAACTAGACTGTTAGTTCTAGACCATTGGTGACCCATTTATTTGGTTGTGCTTTATTGGACTGTAATGAAGAGCAGTCCGCAGAGTGAGGTGGAGTTCACGTCTGGAAGAATATTTAAGCTTAATAAATACTGGCAGACCAAATCGCCACAAACGCAAACAGAGCTTTGAGCTCAAGTTCTTCTTGCAGTTAGATTAACTAGTTCGCTGTTACCTAGAGCAGTTTGCTAAAAGTGAACAATGTCGGACTATGACATTTCCTTTTTGGTTGCTTACTTCACATGGTGATCATCATTTGATCATATAAAATACTTCTACACATTTGGCCAGCTTATGATTCACATGCACAGCTTAGTAACAGATGTGTCCATTAAGTAACCTGAGAAATGTTTTCGATGTTAAGGTCACATCCGAAGCATTGCTGGTGTTCTGATTATTCCCAGAACTGTGTCCTCTTCCAAGAGCTCTCTTGGGTGGGTCATTTGCTAAATCAAAAGTGTTTTTCCCAGTGCATCTGTTGAATAATCCTTCTGCCCAGATGAGACACAAGACCTGCAATATGAGACCCACTGCTGTGATAGCATGTAGCATAAATGGGTCATGACCTCAGGGTTGTGTCTTCTAAACACAGCTGACCTAAAATAGTGTACATGACCTGTCCTCCAGCAAATTTTGAAGCACTTAAAAATACACTCCAACAGCGAACAGATAGTGGTGTCGTCCTCTCCAGAGGCATTAATAGCTTGAGGAGTGTTGATGGTTTTAAATCAGCTCAGCCGTAAGGCGGCACTGAGGCAGTGCTGCCCTAAACTATTCAGAGACACACAAGCTGCTTCTCCATTATTAGATGTGATAACCAGAGGTGACAGCTACCAATTTTGGGACTTATTCAGAGCTCTCAGCACCATGAGTTACAGAAGCATTCAAACATAGAGACACGTTTTCACAGACATATCATATAGATGCCATAAATGGATGAATCTCATGAAAATGACAAGATTCGAGCCATGACATGATGAGGCTCTGGCGTGGTGTCTGTGACTTGAGAAGACTCTGCTGTGGCGGCCATGACATGACGAGGCTCTGGTGTGGCAGCCGTGACGTGATGAGACACTTGTGTGGCGACGTGACGAGACTCTGGCGTGGTGTCCGTGCTTGATGAGACTCTGCTGTGGCGTCCATGACAAGGCCCTGGCGTGGTGACATGAATTGACGAGACTCTGGCGTGGTGTCCATGACTTGATGAGACTCTGCTGTGGCGTCCATGACAAGGCCCTGGCGTGGTGACATGAATTGACGAGACTCTGGCGTGGTGTCCATGACTTGATGAGACTCTGCTGTGGCGTCCATGACGTGACGAGGCTCTGGCTTGGCGGCTGTGAGGTGACGAGGCTCTGATGTGCCAGCCATCATGTGACGTTGCTGTGGCATGGCGGTCATGACGTGATGAGACTCTGGCGTGGCGGTCATGATGTGATGAGACTCTGGCGTGGCGGCCATGACGTGACAAGGCTCTGTCATATCATTTCAACTACCCATTTATTAGCTTCAGTTTACTCAAGTTCTAGAAACTGTAAGGCCAGGGAACTCTGACCTGTGATCTCTGCGGTCAGCTTGAATCCGCCACACTCTGTATGACTCCAGTGTGCCCCCACAATTATATATTCTTCTCACTACCTGTGATTTGTTGTGTATGTGAGTATGTGACTGTGTGCTGCATAGATTAGACTTTTTCATAGTCTTTTTACAGTGTTTGTACTGCACTTTCTATTTGGTACCTCAGACCTTATTGTGTCTTGTCATTGCTCATATAATTGATCCACAGACTGGTGTCAACACTGACTGGATGCCCTAGATCACGACACTCCATTGCTTTAACATCACTCATTTTTCATGTCTGGTAGCACAACTTAATGCAACTTCTCACTGGCCAGTGAACATCACAGCTTCACACAATCAGCTTTTAGTGTCATATTTTAACTCTTAATACAAGTTATTAGAGAAAATGTGAATTAATGTTGAATTAAAGACAATGTAAGGCAGTGTACACCTTGAGTACATGTTCTTTAAATAACTGCAGTATAGATTGCAGTAGATGAATCTGTGTTGTAGAGTACTTCATGTGAAGGGTTTTCTGCTGTGTCACTAAATGTGTGTGATAAATGTCAACAGGAGCTGGATTTCTTTGGCAATCCTTTCTCTATGATAGACAGCATGAGGAACAGGATGGAGGCGATGCACAGAAACTTTGTAAGTCTGACCTCTCTGTTCTCATATGGTACCAGCATCTCTTCAATACTCCATGAACCACAGTGTCAGAGAGTTTATACGCCCCTTCTGCCACTGATGTAATAACCTGACCACGTGTAAGATCATGAAAACATGCTGCTCTTTTAAAATGAGCTGATTTTCATAGTTAACAGTAGGAATGGGAATTGTGTGGGAATTTTTATGCGTTTTTTTTTATATATTGTATTCATATTTGCATGTTTAGGCACAAAGGTCGTGTTTAGTGACTTCAGCTGTCACTGTGGATGAAAAAAATAAACATTCATCTGTTTTGTGTGGTGTTGAACACGAAAATGACACACAGTCTCTGTTCTCTTTCTAAATAAATGCATATTCTAGCCTATATAAGATATATATTATATGTATAATCTGTATCTTTTGTATATTTATTGTATATATTGTATGTATTGTCATCTAATTGTATTCTGTACACTCTCAAGACTTTCAATCACCACGGCACATGTGCTGTTGATGATGAGACAATAAAAGAGTGATTTAAACCAAAACTATTCTTTTTTGATGGGCACATTTTCATAAAATCTTAATAAAAAAAATGTAATTTTGTTGTGCACACACTGTCATGCGAACTACTAGTTAGTAATTACACTGATGAATCAGTGACGCATGAATACTAGACTGAATTCAGTGTCCTGCAGTTATTGATAGACACAAAAAAAGGTTCTCAGATGTTTTCGTAACCGTTTCTTTTAGGAAAACATGGCGTCAGACTCCAACAGCCACTCGTTTTCCTCGTCCTCTGTCATGACATACTCTAAAATGGGAAATGAGCCGGCAAAAGTGTTCCAGGCCTCAGCCCAGACCCGCTGTGCTCCTGGAGGAGTGAGTACTGCTCTGAATCTCTCTCAAACATCCAACAAACATCCAATCTTTTGATCAATGATAGTAAGTGATTTATGGTGTGTTCAGTTAAAGGAGACCAGGAAGAGTCTGAAGGACTCTGAGAGTGGACTAGAGAAGATGTCCATTGGCCATCACATCCAGGACAGAGGCCACGTCATCGAGAGGAAAGAGAACAGGAAAACCGGAGAGAAAGAACTCAACCAGGACTTCCAAAACATGGATGAAAGTGAGGATTGATTTACAGGATTAGTTCACTTCACAATTCAAATTTCCTGATAATTTTCCTGGAGGAAAACATTCCAGGATTTTTCTCCATATAGTGGACTTCACTGGGGTTCAACGGGTTGAAGGTCCAAATGTCAGTTTCAGTGCAGCTTCAAAGAGCTCTACATGATCCCAGACGAGGAATAAGAGTCTGATCCCATTGTCCCATTGGAATAAGAGTCCCCCATTGTCTTGGATGAGTAAATCCAAGAGAAATTTGAATTCTGAAGTGAACTAATCCTTTAAAGAGACAAATAAGTGTTGAAGTTTCTCTGGTGATGTAAAGAAGTGAAGAAGTGAAAAACACATCCAATACATGTTTATACAAGCGAATGCTCAGAAAAAATATAGTTAACTACACAGTTAAAATAAAGCATCTGTTTGTGACGATGTTCTTGTGTTTTGTCTCTTCAGCGGAGGCCCAGTCCTTTGATGATGAATGGCAGCGTGAGGTGTCCAGATTCCACGTTTCTGCTCCCATGTCCCGCCTGGAAGCACCGAGACATCGAACGGTACACCGAGCAGCCATCACAGGACCACCAGAGACACGCAGGTCAGTGACAGGTGCACATGTGACACACTTCTGAAGCTGCTCCCATACTGACAGAACAAAGATAGAGATTTGAAGATTCGAATCGGAGAGAAAGAAATGAACTGTGTTTTTTAGCTGGAGTCCATCTGAAAGTCCACTGATTCTCAGTTTGGGACTGAAGCTGGGAGAAACCTGGATTTATTTTAAAGGAATAGTTCACCCAAAAATGAAAATTATGACACAATTTACTCACTCTCAAGCCATCTGAGGTGTATATATGTCTATCTTCTTTCAGACGAACACAATCGGAGATATATTAAATAATATCCTGGCTCTTCCCAGCTTTATAATGGAAGTGAATAGAGCCTGAGTTCCAAAAAGCTCATCCATACGACTCCGGTGGGTTAATAAATGGCTTCTGGAGCAAAGCAATGGGTTTTTGTAAGAAAATTATCCGTATTTAAAACTTTATTAACTACACTCTAAAACAGGGGTGTCCAAACTTTTTTAAAAGGGGGCCAGATTCGATGTCGTGAACCCATCTGGGGGCCGGTTCCTTTTATCTTTTATATATACACATATATCCATGGGTTTCAAAGACGTCACTTCCGCTATGCCCGCCGCCATATTTGTGTCCGGTCACAGCTGCGCGCTCTGTTTAAGTCTATGGTGACAGCAGCTACAACTACCAGAGGAAGGCCAACGAAACACTCTCAGAAGGTTCACAACAAATTTACAATATGTCTGGGATATGTGGTGCTGTTAGCCGTTTCAACAGTCGTCAGAACTGCAAATTTATTTGATCCCAAAGGAGTTAGATCGGCAGAATTATTGGCTTCATTCAGAAAGGACCACACCACTGGCAGCCAAACAGCAATGCACAACATTAATAACTGCTGGGACTGTCATTTACATAAGATTATAATTGTATACAATATTGTATTAAAATATTGTGAATTCTAGTTGCTGTGTTTCGGCGTGTTATTACAGGATGAACAAATTCACGACACGAGCTGATTACATTACTTAGTTCAAGTACATGCGTGCATGATTTTGTGCAAATATAAGTTGTAATTTTATGTCTATCTTGTATAAATATATATGAATTACCTTATATAGGATGTGTCCCGTCGAGTTAATTAACTTTGTTTACGGGTTTTTATTCTCTTCAGCTTCAGCGTGCGCAGCTCAAACAGCAGTGATTAAGTCATTAAATGTTTACAGTAATATTAAAACTTTCATATTTTTTTTTTAAATGATACATTATTTTTAATAACTAGCTCTTATATTGTTCTTGTATTATATTCAGCAACACATGGTTTGATTAATAAGGATCACGAACAATAACAGATTTTTTTCTCAAATCATCTCATTTTGATAACAGTGTTATTTGAGCTGCGCGCGCTGAATGAACACCCGTAAAATGAAGCGCTTTAAGTTCATTAACTCAAAGGAACACATCCTATATAGGGTAATTCATATATATTTATACAAGATAGACATAAAATTACAACTTATATTTGCACAAAATCATGCACGCATGTACTTGAACTAAGTAATGTAGTCAGCTCGTGTCGTGAATTTGTTCATCCTGTAATAACACGCCGAAACACAGCAACTAGAATTCACAATATTTTAATACAATATTGTATACAATTATAATCTTATGTAAATGACAGTCCCAGCAGTTATTAATGTTGTGCGTTGCTGTTTGGCTGCCAGTGGTGTCGTCCTTTCTGAATGAAGCCAATAATTCTGCCGATCTAACTCCTTTGGGATCAAATAAATGTGTAGTTCTGACGACTGTTGAAACGGCTAACAGCACCACATATCCCAGACATATTGTAAATTTGTTGTGAACCTTCTGAGAGTGTTTTGTTGGCCTTCCTCTGCTAGTTGTAGCTGCTGTCACCATAGACTTAAACAGAGCGCGCAGCTGTGACCGGACACAAATATGGCGGCGATAGAATACAGTGACGTCACATGAAACCCATGGACACACACACACACACACACACATATATATATATATATATATATTAGGCCTACATGTTTTGTTTCTTGAAAACATAGATTTGACAAACGCTTGAGCTGACAGTAGACAGAGTAGTTTAAGATGCAAATTTAATACACAAACAATATCTATAAAACTTAACCTCGTTTTTAAAGGGTGAAATTTAAATATTATTACTGAGTTAGAACTCTATTCTTATTTAAATTAAAAGTAGGCTACTCTAATTAGATCACCGCAGGTAAAACCACACATGGCACTAACTACATGGTAAAAAGTAAAAATATTGTTTTTATATCTGTAATGGCTTTAAGGTATTTAGTCTATAAACACATTTAATATAAATACGAATGCACAAAACTGCAAGTTTATGACAGAAATAGTGTGGCCTTATTGGCATTTAATACAAGTCTACATTAAAAAATGAAATAAAATAAGATATTAGCCTACAATTCTGAAAATATACCACGGTTACAGTTAGTGTTACCACAGTAAATCCATGATAAATGTTGTTGAATTGTTGGTTGAAGTATTCTAACTGGATCGGCTCAGTGTTTCTGAATTAAATCACAGAGAGATTTGAGCTTGTACCTGAGACCTCGACGCCGAACTCGAACACTTCTCGGTGGGTGTTTAGTGGTCTCGAGACGCTCAGCAAGTAAACACATTTGTGAGTCGCGCGGTGCGCACAAGTAGCGCTGTTTCGTTCCGCTTTTGGTGCGTTAATGTTTCCCTTGCCTAAAATGTAGTACTGCCGCCTTGTGGTGACATTGTGAAACTGCACGATTTGTAAATTATGCATGGCGGGTCACACAATATATATTTTAATAGACAAGCTGCGGGCCGCTTAAAATTCATCCGCGGGCCGAAGTTTGGACACCCCTGCTCTGAAAAATGCTGGGTTAAAAACAACCCATGTTGGGGTGAAATGGACAAACCCAGTGATTGGGTTGTTTTAAACCAGCGGTTGGGTTGGGTTTGCCCAACCTGTTGGGTAGTTTTATTTAACTCAACTATTGATTAAAAATTACTGTATTTCTTCCTTAAAATGAACCCAAAATAGTTTGGAAATTAACATTTATTAATATGTTTAATAACTGAACATGTATTAATACGTTTAATGAATAATAATTAAACAATAAACATTTATTACTTACTAATAAATATTCACCTTTTGATTATTATTGTTGCCTCTATGAATTATGTGTCTGATTTTTAATGTCCAACATATTTTGGGTTCATTTTAAGTCAGCCATATAGTAATTTTTAATCAATAGTTGAGTTTAATAAAACTACCCAGCAGGTTTAGCAAACAATTCTCACCTAAGCTTACATGTACATCCTATGTCATACGCGGGGTCAGAGGTCACCCTTCCACCTGAACTCGACTCTCTCGTAGAACGGTGTAAGTTATAATGGAGGGTGACTCGTATCTCTGTATGAGCTGCAGCTCGGCATGGTGGAGCGTTTGCCAGAAGTTCATGTTCCTTAAATAACACAGCTCGATCACATGACACCTTAATGTTAAAGGTCACTTCTGGAAGAGACTCTAGGCTTGCACTGAAATGTGATTTGTCCTGTTTAATATAAAACTGTTTCTTCACTCTTTTGTGTTCACAGAAATGCCAAAGCAGCTGCAGGAAATCAAGCCCATTACAGTGAGCTGAACGTTAAGGGCTCCAGCGTGGAGAAGCACTAAACTCTTTCTCAATAAACACCACTGCAGTCTCCTCTCATCTGACGCCTGTGTCACACCACAAACTTGAGCTGAACTTCTGCTGCTCTATAGAGAACTTAGTGTTTTTCTTTTCTTTTATATAATGACCATGTGTTTTAAAATGGTTATCAGCATGATGAGCATTAGAGCTGGTCTTTGATTAACAGTACTTGTCGAATACTGTCTCCTGGTCCAAGATTTCTCAGTAACACCATGAGTGTACATCAGCACTGTTTGTTGGGATGTGAAGGAGCGTTTGGACCCGGATGATGACGTGTGATGTCAGAACAGTGTTGGGATCCGGTGCTGTGAAGCGCTTATTGATGTTTAATCTGCAGTCATCACCATGAGCCCTCTAAAACCCTTTCTCTGTACATTTGTAGAAAAAAAAAAAAAAAAAAAAAAAAGTCATGAAAGTAGAGTTTTATATATATGTTTCTCAGAGTGTTTTCCTCCTGACTTGAAGATACGCTTCACATTTTTTGAGAACAAACACTGAGTACAAAAGAAAATATCATCACAATAAATGCATTTAATATGGCAGTTAGTTAATAAAGTCTTTATCCTGCTGGTTTCATTTGTCTCCTGATTTGATTCAGCAAGATGAGCGATTTGACACATCTGGCCCCGCATGTTGTTTAAAGTCCCCCTGTGGTGAAAGTCAAGTTCCCGTCAGGTTTCTATGACCGAGGCTGCAGAGCTCTGTCAGAGGGAGAGAGGATGACCATTCGGCTGGACTTCCTGCACTGCCGACTGAGGAGGATGATATGGATCTGCTGTCCTTCTCACTGCCCTATGGAGTCAAATACAAGCCACATATATTTGCAAACTGCCAAAGTCACATGATTTCAGTAAACGAGGCTTTGTTACGTCATAAGCGCTTCGAAATGTTTTGAAATTTCAATAGTTTTCGTGACTCTGGCAGCTTGATTCACCCTCTGAATCACTGATTCGACACAAAAGATTCGTAAAGCTTCACGAAGCAGTGTTTTGAAATCGCCCATCACTAGATATTGTTGAATAAAGTTGTTTTTTTGGCACACAAAAAGTATTCTCGTCACTTTATAATATTAAGGTTGAACCACTGTGGTCACATGACTGTTTTAAATATGTTTTACTACCTTCTGGGAATCTTAATTTGTGTTCTGAAGATGAACGAAGGCCTTACGGGTGTGGAACGACATGAGGGTGAGTAATAAATGACATTATTTAATTTTCGGGGTGAACTAACCCTTTAAATATTGTCTTCTTCACCTTTAGTGACCACTGAATCAGAAGTGAAAATAGTTTAATTCCACGTTGCATAAGATGGAAACACAAGTACACAGTTGTGAAGAAGGGCCTGAACCACAGAGAGCATCACTAACATCAGTTTATTGACAGCCAAATGCTTTCTGAAAGTAATGTTCTGGCACCATCTAGCTGTCAGATCTAAAGCATGATAATATAGTTTACTCAAGAAAATACATTTCACTTCAGTGCACAAATTAGTCCCTCTTAGTGATGAGAAAAGTAGCAGGTATCACGTGATGACGCTCTATGGCGCCTACAATTTATCACACACTGAGGAGTTAAAATAATTAAGGAAAAAATAATTATTTAATATTTAATAAAGAATTATTGAGTACTGTATCTGACCGACTCTGAGCTGTTTCATAATAAAAAGTAAATATAGTACAGAAATATGCTATATAACAAAAGTAAAACAAATAATTAGTACAAATTAAAATAAAATATACTTAAAACAGCAGTTTTTTGTACAGTTCGTATAAGGCAAATCATTTAAAATACTGTTTTGTCTAGTACTGAAAGAAGCGAAGCTTTTCCAAAGTTTGAATCAATGGACTATATGCACGGAGCGTTCTTTAGAACTTCCGCATTAATATAAGCCAGCTCGATAACTTCCGGTGAGATGTCATTTGCTGGTGTGTTGAGCATCAGTAGTGTAATACTTAGTTTATAATCAGAATATAGTCACTTAAATAGTCAGGCATAGCATTAATTTAGTTATTCAAACGTAAGACAGCTTAGAAAATAAATAAATAAAGACGTACCTCAGTGTTCCTCCTCGGCTAAATTCAATTCGACCATTAGTTTTCACACTTTTATGTGAAAAAAAAGCTTCAAAAATTAAATATTTATTGTGCACTTTAGTTAGATTAATTGAATAAAATGTGTGTTTTCACAAGTGTGCTGAAATCATTGATCTTGCGCTGCTCTGACTGACATCTGCTGTGATTACAAAGGGAGAGAGCGGCGCTCGCTTTCTGTGTAATTAATTCACAATAAAAGTTATTGTTTTTCATAAGATTTTGTGAGTATTTCATACTTCACATTGACAAAATGTTTTTTCAAACCTAGTTATTTTATAATGTTTAATATTTAGTCAAAAACGAAGTGAAAAACGTTTAGAGGAAATGGCTGATATGTACGCAAATAAATGCTACTTTGCCGCCACCTGCTGGTTAAAGTGCTAATTACTGTCTTTTTTATTTTTAAATAAGTGTTTTTTATCAAATGTTAAATTTCCTACATTTTTAAACGTTCGGTTTTACAATGCGGGACAATCTCAGAAGGATGAACAAATTATGTTATATTTTACATGTGGTCATCGCATTAAAAATAACATTTGAAGTGCTGGGGAAAAAATGTGTGTGTTTGTGTCTAATTACAGACACGGCATTTTTAAACAGTCCCAATAGCTTCGTATTTATTGCAATCAATAAAACTGGTTTATTGGCAAATTAGGTAAATGTAATAACTGCATTAAAATATAAATACAACATTAAAAAGTCAACCATAGATGGTTTTGTGTCGATGTACAAGGACTTCAGAATGAACAGCTAACAGTTCACCGGAAGTGCCCGAGCTGGCTTAACGACAACCAGGAAGTAACCCGTGCATATAGTCAATTGAACCAAATTCTTCGCAAAATGATTCAGTGTTTCGAAGCCGCTGGTGACCCCTGCTGGTCAGAACAGTGTAACTGCAGCGAAAACACGCATGAAGCTTTTACAAACACACTCCAAATGTTTTATTAAAGGTGCAATCTGTTAAATGAAATTAACAAATACCATTTATTATGAAGTGTCTTTATAATATGTGTATTTTTTTTAAATTGTAGGCATTTTTTGATTGTTTTATGAAGAGCTTGGTTAATCAGACTTTTAACTACAACTCATTGTATTCTACAAATGTGCAATTAAATGAATACAAATGTATGGTCAGAGATCAGGTTTTAAAAAAATGTCACAGAGACATTTTATGTCTATTCTCCGAATCACTGAATCAAAAACAAATGATTCAGAAAGGTTTCGAATCTTCACGAAGCGCGTTTTGTCCCTCTCGTCTCGCCGTAGATCAGGAAGTTGTTTCACAAGCAGCCGGTCGGCGTGACTTTGAGCTCGTGTGTGACACCAGAGTAAACACACACTCACACACACATCTACAGTAACTCAAGATGCGTCTTCTGAGAGCAGCGTCAGCTCTAACGCACCTGCACAAGCCCGGACTCACCTCTGTAACACAGGTGTGTGTTTTCACATATCCAGCCTTATGTCACTGTGTTCTGTGTGTCTGATGAGTGTGTATGTGTGTGTCTCAGGTGCTGATCAGCTGCTGTCGCTCGTGCTCCAATGGATTCACCCCGAACGAGCGGATCCGGAACATCGGCATCTCCGCGCACATCGACTCCGGGAAGACCACCCTGACCGAGAGAGTGCTGTACTACACCGGCCGGATCGCGGAGATGCACGAGGTGAGAGACTGGAGCTGACGAGCTCATGATGAACAGACCTCCACTGAGCGGGTCAATGTTGTGTTAATGTAAGCGGTTCTGCTCCGAGCGGGACTCGAACCCCGGTCGCCGGCATGGGAGACTAATGCGCAGCTGTGTTGTGTGCTGTCAGGTGAGAGGGAAGGATGGAGTGGGAGCGATCATGGACTCTATGGAGCTGGAGAGACAGAGAGGAATCACCATCCAGTCAGCCGCCACATACACCATGTGGAGAAACCACAACATCAACATCATCGACACGCCAGGTAACACGCGTCCGTCACGTGATCGATCAGTGAGCTGATGTTCTGATCATAAGAGCTGAGCTGTGTGTCGGTCAGGTCACGTGGACTTCACCATCGAGGTGGAGCGGTCCCTGCGCGTGCTGGACGGGGCGGTGCTGGTGCTGTGTGCGGTCGGGGGGGTGCAGTGTCAGACCATGACCGTCAACCGGCAGATGAAGCGCTACAGCGTGCCCTTCCTCACCTTCATCAACAAGCTGGACCGCGCCGGGGCCAATCCCGGCCGAGCGCTGCAGCAGCTCAGGTGAGTCCGGCGCAGAGGTCAGAGGTCGTGAGCTTCCCCTGTCATGTAGGACGGTGTTTACAGGGAGAGTTCAGCCAGAAATTAACATTATGTCATCGTTTACTCCAAACCCCTTTAGACTCTAATTGAGCACAAATGGAGATATTCATGAGATTTCTGTCCCTCTTCAGAAGATCTGTTCACTCTAATACTTTAATTTAGGCTTTTATTCTCATATGAATATTGATCACAGCACACACACAGAGCTCATCAGACATGCATTTGTGTTTCAAAGATGAACAAAAGTCTCTAGAGACGGCCCAGAGGATCACAGAGTGTCAGATACGGTCAATCATCATCCAATTAATACATTTAATTAAGGCATCAAACTGTATGTGTGTATATATATATATATATATATATATACATACAGTACAGTCCAAAAGTTTGGAACCACTAAGATTTTTAATGTTTTTAAAAGAAGTTTCGTCTGCTCACCAAGGCTACATTTATTTAATTAAAAATACAGTAAAAAACAGTAATATTGTGAAATATTATTACAATTTAAAATAACTGTTTTATATTTGAATATATTTGACAAAGTAATTTATTCCTGTGATCAAAGCTGAATTTTCAGCATCATTACTCCAGTCTTCAGTGTCACATGATCCTTCAGAAATCATTCTAATATGCTGATCTGCTGCTCAAGAAACATTTAATGTGTACAATTGTACAAAATATTTGTGAACAATATTTTTTTTTTCAGGATTATTTGATGAATAGAAAGTTCAAAAGAACAGTGTTTATCTGAAATCTAATCTTTTGTAACATTATAAATGTCTTTACTGCCACTTTTGATTGATTTAATGCATCCTTGCTGAATAAAAGTATTCATTTCTTTAATTTCTTTTCAAAAAAATAAAAATAAAAATTCTTACTGACCCCAAACTTTTGAACGGTAGTGTATAATGCTACAGAAGCTTTGTATTTCAGATAAATGCTGTTCTTTTGAACTTTCTATTCATCAAGGAATCCTGAAAAAAAAGTACACAACTGTTTTCAACATTGAAAATAATCATAAATGTTTATTGAGCAGCAGATCAGCATATTAGAATGATTTCTGAAGGATCATGTGACACTGAAGACTGGAGTAATGATGCTGAAAATTCAGCTTTGATCACAGGAATAAATTACTTTGTCAAATATATTCAAATAGAAAACAGTTATTTTAAATTGTAATAATATTTCACAATATTACTGTTTTTTACTGTATTTTTAATTAAATAAATGTAGCCTTGGTGAGCAGACGAAACTTCTTTTAAAAACATTAAAAATCTTAGTGGTTCCAAACTTTTGGACTGTACTGTGTATATTATATATATATATATATATATATAATATGCTGTTAATTAATTAAATTAATCATATTTTTTTCTGTAATTAATCACAATTAAAAACATTGGAGTTTTATAATATTTTTTATATTGTAATAAATTCAGTTACTCTCCAAATGAATGTAGATTAATTAATAGGATCTTTTTATGAATCATTATCACTAATACTGCTACTTAAAAAAAAATAATTATAGATATTTAACAATAAAGTGTAACTAAATTATATCAATGTCAATATATATTAGGCTTTAAAAACTAACTTTATTTATGTGAACTTAAAACAGTCTTCACAAACTCACAATAAATGTCATATTTATTTGTCTGATGGGAATTATACAGAAATTGAATAGAGTTTAAAACAGTTTGCACTGCATAAATGATAAATTAAATATAGATTAATTCTTATTAAAGCTACAATTAACATTAGTGACAGACATGGCAGAAACTGGTTTATTAGGCTGCTGTCACTTTAAGAGCTGATGCACATGATGAGGATCTGCATCCTATTTACTCTTCACGTTCATTTAAGACTTTATATAACTCATTTAAGACTGGCATTTTGACATTGTTTTGTGTGTTTTTGTCCGTTCAAGCGCGAAAGAGAACTCAACACAGTCAGTGCGCTGTCTGAAGCGGCTTTCTGTGTGTGTGTGTGTGTGTGTGTGTGTGTGTGTGTGTGTGTGTCACACACTTGAATGTTTTAGAGGGATAGTTCACCCAAAAATGAAAATTACCCTATGATTTACTCACCCTCAAGCCATCCTAGGTGTATATGACTCTCTTCTTTCAGGACAAACACAATCAGAATTATATTTGAAAATGTCCTTAGTCCTCCAAGGTTTATAATGCTTGTGAATGGTAGCCCAAATTCTGAAGACAAAAAAGCACATCCATCCATTAAAAAAAAAAAAATGAATCCATACGACTCTGGGGGTTAATAAAGGCCTTCTGAAGCGAATCGATGCGTTTGTGTAAGAAAAGTATTCTCATTTAAAACTTAACGAGCTTCCGTTGTGTATACGCATTCGACGTACGTCCAAAAAGCGTTAACTTCTGAAACGTAGTACACAATGACATGACGTTCGACTCTTAAGGGTGAGTAAATCATGGAATAATTTTCATTTTGGGTGAACTATCCCTTTAAAAGAGCTTGAAAGAATGATAGTGTGATCGTATAATGTAACTCTCGCTGAAGTATGATGGGAAAAAAGGATGCTGCATTAATTGTGTTAAATATTTTAAAGCGTTAAACTGAGAAAAATAATCGCATGCAATAATGTGTTAATTTCAACAGCCCTCTTATATGTGTATGTAGTTCAGTCAATAAACTCTAGAGGGCGCAGGCTGATGGTCTTTTACATGAAATCTGCAAGCAATCACATCATTACCTCATGACACAAGCTGATTGGCCTGTGCTGATCCTGCAGCCAATGAGATTGCTTGCTCAGCATTTAAATGGTCCTCTGAACCCCTCCACCTCCCCAGCTCCACCTGCCCAGATCTGCTGCAGGACTGATGTGTGTCTGTTTGTACAGCAGCAGATCTAGTCTGAATAGACCGATATAATGTTGTTGTTTTATTTGACAGGACTAAACTGAATCATAATGCAGCGTTTGTCAACATTCCCATCGGGCTGGAAGGGAATCTGCAAGGCATCATTGATCTGATTGAGGAGCGCAGCATCTTCTTTGAAGGCCCTTTCGGGTAGAGCATGAGTTTGGTGCTTTATAGCTTGAGACGTGCTGCCGGTCACACCGTTTCTCATCATCCGTGTCTCTCTTGCTTCACTCTGAAGTCAGATTATCCGCTATGACGAGATCCCGGCGGAGATGCGTGCCGAGGCGGCCGACCGCAGACAGGAGCTGGTGGAGTGTGTCGCTAACGCTGACGAGACGCTCGGAGAGATGTTTCTGGAGGAGAAAGTTCCCACGGTGGACGATCTCAAGGTCTGTCAGATGCTGTTCAATATGCTCTGCTCTGTTCAAACCCGTTTTCTTCCTACAGAAGTGTGTGTAGTTACGCTTTATTATGCACCTACTGTATCCGTTGGTGTTCTTTTCTCTATGGTTTTTGAGTCTATGGCAGCCCATAGAACCGTATGTTAAAAAGTTGTGGAATCTGGCACACAGATAGAGGTCTGTCCCAGCATTAACCACACCGATTTTGGAGTTTAACTCAATTCCTCTAGCGCCACCAACTGTCAAAAGTTTCACTTACATTTATATCAATAACTTTTGAACCTCAAGGGCTACAAACAAAATTCCCATTTTTGTGACGGAAAATGAGAACACACTTTTTCAAACTCCTTCTAGGCTGTTGCTCTGATTTTCACGAAAATGTAATCCGATCATCTTCATACCATGCTGACAAATAGTTATGGAATTCAAGTTGATTCGTCAAACTGTTTTCGAAATAACTCTCAAATGAATTTTATGTAACGTTTGTGAAAATGGATGTAAGGCTGTTTTTCTGCAGTGCTTTATCGTAATCAGACCAAACTTGGTACGTGTCATCACAATCATGACCTGAGGTTACATGCTGTGTTTCGGTGCAGCACCACCTACTGGTCTGGAGATACAAAAAATAGCTATTTTTGCTTATAACTTCTGAACGGTTTGTTCTAAAATCATAAGTGGTGTTGTTATCAGCATGATTCCCTGAAGAAGCTTAAGTTTCGGACCAGCACCATCTAGTGGAGAGAAAAAATGTGGTTGGTTGACTTTCACACTTCCTTAGACCCCTGAATCCTTGCCGAGTCCAACTATTACCAAACATGCTAGGTTTCCGCTTATGGATTGTGCAACGTGGTGATTTAGCATTAAAACAACTTTTAGCAACTTCTTCCAAACCAATGGTCCGATTGGGACAAAACCATCGTTTCAGGAAACTCAAAAACATATTTCTATATGGTCAAATGTCAAAATATTGATAGTAAGTGGCAAAAAAACCAAAACAACATCGCCCATGAGTCATTTTTTATGTTCTGATAAATATAAATGTTTATAACTCTAAAACATAAATGAGATATTTTCACCAAATTTGACGCACACATGTCTGGGCTCACTCTGAGGAGTGGTGGGATTGTGCCTCTTGGTGGCGCTATAATAGAACAAAACATGAAATTGCCATTAACTACAATACAGTATTATGATACAAAATGCTATATTTTATGAATGCATTGGTGTACCATTACGAAACTCAGGATGTGCCATCGGCATCATGCTCTGAAGGTACTCAAAAGGTTTTGAGACAGTGCCACCTTGTGGTGAAATGTTATAATGAAAAATGCTGATAGCCTTTTGATTAACTTATCATATTTTAATGAGACTGGTCTTAATAGATTCCCTGGGTCATGCTGAGAACATTGATACCAATGTTGCCATAGTTGGCCAAGCTTGCTGTCCACCATTTTGATTTTCTTAAAAAACCTACTTTTTCTTAGTCCTCCTAGACTGTTAGTCTGATATTCACCAAATTTGAGTCCGACCATGCCGGCAAAAAGTTATGGATTTTGTGTCAATTAGACAAAACTGTTTTATGTAAAATGCAGCAACAAATCTGAGGCATGATGCCAAAACGCCTCTGAAGCTGTATCTCTTTGCCCTATTGACAACAAACTTTGCATGTTTTGTCGTCATCTTACTCTAACCTCACCACATCATTTTGGTCACAGTGACACCTAGTGGTTCGACTGTGATAAACCTTTCAATTAGTGTTGTCAAAAGTACCGGTACTTCGGTACCAAGTCGGTACTGAAATTTTGAAAATGTGACGATACCAGAATTTCCGTATTACCGGTAGTACCGAGAATCCGGGTATATTCGGTACCCACTGATAGGGCTGTGCCAGTATTTAGCAATTAAATGTGACATCGCAGCCATGGAAACATTTTGCTTCATGCAGAATAAGAGCGGTGCGTGAGTCCATACATTTAAGCTTCGTATTCTGTTTTCTGAATCGCGATCTGGTCACCTGATTAGCAGAGAATTTAACAATATTCCATTAGTTATTCCACTGAACATGGAATCTGTTTCTTTTCCCAAATCTTCACTCACGCAGGGGATTATAACGCTTCTTTCGTTCGCATTCGGCTATTCGCATTCTTTACTGTGGTAAAGTAGAAAAAACACCATAGGACAGAAACTTTTTTGCTTGCACGTCAATTTCTATTTAACACAGTTTGTGCTTGTTATTAGACTTTATAAGGCGCGTCAAGTTTATTTGTATAGCGCATTTCACACACCAGTGATTTTTACTTTCGTTTTCTCTGACAGCGCTAAATCAAACATAGCCTGAATGTCTGAAGATAAAACTCGCTCTTCAGACCTTTTACAACAAGTGTCAGTTGTTTGTAACATCAGGAGATAACGAAGATATTATTAAAGAGAAATGGTCTCTTTCCTGCTCGTGTCCCACATCCCTCTCAAAGCACAAAGCGGCTATATCAAAGTAATAACGGGACTTTGGCTATATGACGCGTCTTTGTGTGGAAATAAAAAACGAATGCTTTTTGAAATAATATTTAACTTTCTTATTATTTAGGTTACCATTATTTACCGATATTTATTTCATAGTTTTACAGGCTGTAGTGTTGTTTCTCTGACGGAATAGCTAAAATAAACACGCACGTCTGTTACCCCTGTTGAAAAAAACGACCGTATGCTGGTAAAGTAGGTTTTGAAGCTGGTATGCTGGTTTGAGCTGGTTTATGCTGGTCCAGGACCAGCTTAGGACTAGTATGGACCAGCAGGACCAGTTTAGGACCAGCATTTGACCAGCATACAGCTTCAAAACCTACTTTACCAGCATATGCTGTTTTTTTTCAACAGTACACAATGGATGTTTGAGCATTTAATTATTTATTTATTTTTTTTATATTTCAAAATTTATTTCATTGAGGTAGCCTACATATACACACACAAACACACACACTCCAAATCATATTTAATGTTTTTAAAATAGGCTATATAAAATAGTAAAATAATTCCAATAGATTTTACTGTGGTACCGAAATTGGTACCGGGAACCGTAAAATTTTCATGGTATCGGTACCGACTACTGGAATTTTGGTACCGTGACAACACTAGTTTCAATTATATTTCTAATAACTGGATTTATGATTTTTTAGCCATTTTGCCAAAAATCATCTTAAAATGTCATTACTTGCTTGTTGTTTCTGCTGGTCTGACGCTCACAGTCATGTTGGCTTATCGTGCTCTTTGTGCTTGGCCCTGTAATTCCTGCTTGCAGCTATATGTTTAATGTGTCCTTGATCCAGTGTAATGAACAGGTAATGTGTAGGTTCAGGGTTAGCTGTAATTAGCTTGTAATTGTGCATAATTTGCTGTTATTAAGTATGTTTAACGTGTAATTAAACAGGCTCTGTGACCGCGTGTCTGTGTGCTTCATGTCTTCAGGCTGCAGTGCGCAGGGCGACGGTCAGGCGGGCGTTCACTCCTGTGCTGGTGGGCAGCGCCCTGAAGAACAAAGGCGTTCAGCCGCTGCTGGACGCTACGCTGGACTATCTGCCCAACCCCACTGAAGTCAAGAACTACGCCATCCTCAACCAGGAGTGAGTCCTCGGGTTCGACCGAACAGCACTTCACAGAATACAGTGCTGGAAAGAGTGTGCTTACTTTAAAGTGTGCTTTTCAGGGAGGCTCAAGGAGGCGCGAAGATTCTGATGGATCCAACGAGAGACGACACACAGCCCTTCGTCGGCCTGGCCTTCAAACTCGAGGTGAATTCTGATGTCAGATCAGTCGTGTGTTGGAGTTGATGTCGTAGCCGTGTTTAATCTGTGGCGTGTCTGCAGGCGGGGCGTTTCGGTCAGCTGACGTACGTGCGAGTGTATCAGGGCTGTTTGAGGAAGACCGAATACATCTATAACACCCGCACCGGTAAGAGGGTGAGAGTTCAGAGACTCGTGCGGCTCCACGCCGACCAGATGGAGGTGAGGACGTGTTTCTCTCTTCTGTCAGTGAATCAGATTGTTCTTCTGATGACGAGTGTAAGTCGTGTTTGTGCGCTTGTGTTTCCTGTGGTGTTCAGGACGTCGAGATGGTGTATGCTGGAGACATCTGTGCCCTGTTTGGCATCGACTGTGCCAGTGGAGATACATTCACCGCCCGCACTAACGCCAACATCTCCATGGTATGTGATGACCGATTCAAATATAATTGAAGAACGTATTCGACTTTAAAGTGATTTATGTGTATTCAGTAGGCCTGTTAATGAATTTTGATGCAGTGTCCTCTCGTGGATCGTGACTCGTGAAGCTCATATTGTTATGCATGAATTATGTCTTTTTACTAGTGTATGCGTACAGCTGAACACACTGTCTTTCAAAGCGTTCTCCATATATAACATTAAATAAGGCGTCTGCCTTTAAAATGAACTGTAATTTATATCCTGTGATCAAAGCTGAATTTTCAGCATCATTACTCCAGTCTTCAGTGTCACATGATCCTTCAGAAATCATTCTAATATGATGATTTGCTGCTCAAGAAACATTTATGATTATTATCAGTGTTGAAATCAGCTTCAGATCTGTGTATTAATCTTCATAATCATGTGTATTCGCAGGAGTCTATTCACGTTCCCGAGCCGGTGATCTCGATGGCCATACGACCCTCTAACAAGGTACCCGAATCACTGCAGCGCTCGCTCTCACTGCGTCACTGATCTCAGAGTAACCCGTCCTCTTCTGTCCTCCAGAACGACACCGACAAGTTCTCGAAGGGCATCAATCGCTTCACCAGAGAGGATCCCACGTTCAGAGTTCATTTTGACACGGAGAGTAAAGAGACCATCATCTCCGGCATGGGAGAGCTGCATCTGGAGATCTACTCGCAGGTACTGCCGACAACACTTCATACACATCATGTGACCTGGGCGTGAAAACATGATGTGGAAACGTGTGTGTGTGTGTCATAGAGGATGGAGAGGGAGTATAACTGTCCGTGTGTGATGGGGAAACCGAAAGTGGCTTTCAGAGAGACGGTGACCAGCGCTGTGCCGTAAGTCCTGCAGTTACACACATGAAGAAAACGCATTCATATCTGTCACAACACTGAAGATCTGATCCTGAACAGAGTCATTATCATTAACTACACCCAAAACCATGGCCACACTTTATTACAGTGCGCTTGTTACACGGTACATGTAGTTACTGCAGTGATGACTGTAAATACTCAGTGCTTAACGCTTCTGTGTGTGCATTTTAGCGGCATCTAGAGGTGAGGTTGTGAACTGCGCTCACCCCTCCCTTTCGAAGCACATAGAGAGCTACGGTGGCTGACACAGGACAAACATGACGCCGTCTGAGACAGCAGAGAGTAGCCAGTCAAGCAATGAGGTTTCTTTACAGTTTGTCCATTTAGGGCTGCTGTAGAAACATGCCGGCGCAATATAGCGACTTGATATATAAGGAGACCCGCGGTGTATGAAGATAGAAATGACTCATTCTGAGGTTATAAAAACATAACGGTTCTTTATACACCATTGAAAACATAGTTATGGATATTATAATGCATTTCTGTCAATAGATCCTCCTATATATCACACACTGCACCTTTAAATGTGTAATTACAGTGTAATACAGACACCTTAAAATAGTTGAACCAAAATCATTATTTGAAATAAACATTAACTGAAATAAAATAATTTTTAAAAAATTAACTAATTTAAGCTAGTTGTCAAGGCAACATTTCTCATTTTTGTTTAAGTTGAAGTACTAAACTAAATCATTAAAAAAAACTAATAAAATTAACAAACAGCAAAAAGTTATAAAACTTTGAACAGAAAATATAAAATCTAATTCAAAATAATAGTGTATATCATTAGCTATGTTTCCATCCACCTATTTTTATTTTTATGTTTTGGGATATCGCATAAAAAAAAAAAAAAAAGTTATATATATTTTTTAATCCAATAAGAAGATGTGTACATAAACTACGACTGAAACTCGTTTACTGAATAAATCCCTCGACGCTGAACAATAAAGTCATGTGACTTTGCCTCAGCAGAGGCTGTGATTGGATAACTATGACTGACCAGTGGACCAATCACATCGCAGCATCTCAAATGTTGGTAGTTCTGAAAGTCAAAGTCTGTCATCAGAATGATTTGGTTTAATTCCTCCAGAAGCGTCTCACATGATTGTGTTCGAACGCAAGATCACATGACAGTGTTTATTGAGTTTCGTCTGACGCTCTGAGACAAACTCGTTTATGATGGAGGAAAAAAGAAACTTCCATTTTTAGTACTGATATTTTGCGCCAAGTGATGACTTTGTTTTCTCGAACACATGGGATGGAAACACTGCTTTATTCACAAATGTTTTATGCGACTTTCCAATTTTTGTGCACGAGTTAAATTCACAATCCATGTGTTTGATGTGGAGAACACTGAGGAACATTTATGGAGGCAGACATTTATATGTACAGCAGTGAGGTCAGAATCAAAGGATTGATTAATGAACTGCAGTCAGCTGTATTCTCTCTGTTTATTAGTATTGATGCGTGATCAGACAGTGTGTGTGTGTGTGTGTGTGTGAGCTCAGTTTGCCGATGGTGGTTTGGTAGCGTGAGGGCATTTGGGCTGCCACTCCGTCTCCAGCACTCTGACGCCCCCATCAGGAGACCAGGATGATAGCAGCTTCCAGTGAATGATCTCCTACAGAACAGATGATGCACACTATTAACACACACTCTTCCGTCTGAGACGTCTGTTTGCTTTATCGCTCAGATACAGTGATTTGAGTTTACCTGGGAGACGAAGTCATGCAGAAGAACGTGATACTTCAGCATCAGCTGCTTCTCGCTCGTCTCCTAAGATAGATGACATTATTCTTCAGCCTCGTATTCATGCGCTTCATCAGTCATTTAAATCACTTAAGTTTGGACACATCTGCACACTCGTTATCATCACTATTATCCATTCCACATTCCATTAAACTATATTAATATTCGTCTAGTGAACTAATGTCCAGCAGAAGCCTGTAGATGTAGAGATGATGACCCGTGTTCAGTGTGTCCTGACCCCTGCACTGACCTGCTGGCTGACGTTGGCCACCTGAGCCATGTTGTACTCGGTGTTCTCACTGGACTCTCTCAGCATGATGAAGGACGCCGCCACACGAGCCAAATGCCAGAACGGCTTCATGTCTTGACTGATGTTACCGCAGCTGTCTGCGAACGCAGTGAGAGTGGTTTAGCCTCATGTGATGTAGGCGTGTTCCCGCTGTTAGTGTTGGTCTCACCTGGTATATCATACGCAGAGACGGCGCTGTCGGGTGAGATGTGCTTCTGGTAGAACGCTTCCTCCTCCGGCGAATGCTGATCTGCTGCAGACCCTCACAGCGCAGCTGGACTTCAGGAGGACTGTGCTTCTCCGTCCTGGGGAACAACACGTCCGCCGAGCAGCGCAGCACTGAGCCCTGACACACGACACACACATCAGAGCAGTGCTGCTCGATACTAGACACGTGATGATATTCGGTAATGCGATATATCATGATAATGAATATGCATGATATTGTTATCATGGGCACTTCAAAATACCGTAAATAATAATTTATTACCAATTATTAAAATTTTTATAATGCATATAAAAATACTTTTCCCATCGACCGTATAAAATGCACAACACCGCTGTATTCTGTGTCAAAGGGACATGCGCTCAGATGTAAACAAGGAGATGCGCTGAATGAAAGTGCACGTTCACTCTCTGACAGCAGAGGGCGCTGATGGAACTGCAGAAATGCAGCGGTTACCCCGGAAACAAAGCAGTTTTTAAAATGCTTCAAACAGCCATTCATTTTTTTTTTGTAATCTCAATGTTGTTCATCACAGAACCAAATACTTAAAGATTTAATAGGCCATTTATTTTCAAACTTAAACATTTTTATATTTTAATCTGGACTACAACATGCCCTAATGATTAGTAATGATTGAAAACCTCGCCTCAAAACCTTCTGTCCTCAAAGCTGATGTGTTAGAAGTGCTGAAGGCGCCAACAGTGGGAACGTGAGCATTAGAGAAAATGTGCTTATTACGTTTAAACATGTTTATTGGAAGTCCGTACTGTTACTCCCTTAGGTTGCGCAAAGGAAACGGATGGAGTTTGATGTTCATAAGCTTTTTACCGATAGTAGTTCATTCACACTGATGGATGTGAAGACATTGCTCTCATTTCTTGTGCTGGTAAATGTATATTTGGAAACATAATGAATTATGAGTCATACCAAAATCAATTAATGATTGTAATCTGATCAAATCATTGTCATCTATAACAGATCCACTCTTCTCTACTTCACTTGAGGATGTGTATTCATTGATTTATGATCAAAAAACCTCCTTTGTTACGAGAACCACTCCCCTGGTTTGGCAAGAGTGAGTCAGACTGATTCACACCTCATTTATAATGGATATGAACAGAAGTGAAGCATACCGAACTGCCGTAGTCAGTCACAGAGAAATCCAGGCTGTACTTCCTCCCTCCCGTTCCCACGTCCTGTCAACACAAGGGTCAGCAGTCCTTTATCAAACACTCTGTTCACAGGCTGAGATGAAGTCTCAGATCCTCAGGCATGATCTGAAGTGAACGAGAGCCTCACCTCCGCCGTGGCCTTGTGAACCTGCTGCAGTCCGAACACTCTGAAGGGCGAGCCGTGACGGATGTTCAGGTGATGCAGGGCCACCTGAGCCGCCCGCCGCGCCGGGAAGTGTGTGGGCACCAGATCTCCTGTGGCCATTTCCACTGCTGCTGCTGGAGTCTGAGAGAGTCAGAGACAAACACAGGACTGAGTCAAAGGGTGTGAGGCTCACTGCTCTGGACTTTGAGCCTCTCTCTCTCTGACAGTTGTGTAACACACTGTGAAGAGCATGTGATCTCTGTCAAAACGAGGAGATGAAGAAATGTTCAGTTGAAAGACAAAAGCAGGAATGTAGAAGCTGTTAGTAAGAGTTTCTGCGATGAGAGTCCTGCACTTCCTGTGTTTGTGCAGTGGCCCCGCCCTCTCTTAAAGAGACACTGCAGATGAATAATAGAGGGCTGGATCATGAAGATCTGTAGTGGCTTTCTTCTCTTTTCAATCTGAGGAACCATTATTGAAGCCAAACAGTTTAGCTAAGTACTTTCATAATGTTTGTTTGAAGATGTGAAATACACTTACATTTAGTGGTGTGTGTGTGTGTGTGTAAATGCGTTGTTTTTTTTTCTTCACCAATAACAAAATGATACAATAAACAAAAAATCAGTTTATATACATCACTGAAATATTTTAAAGTATATAAACATCTCTCAAAAATGTTGATGTTATCACAATATTGTTGGTTAAGAATATGAAGCGTATTGTGAATATTTGATATATATATCGGGGCTCAATAGAGGCCAGTGGTTCAAATTTTTACTCGCCGTGTTGTTGAGCTCATTGCAACTCAATTTCTGCACACTAACCAATGCTTTCATCATCACTAACAATATAAACTCAAAGTAACTAAGAGATTTGTTGAATAAAACGGGAGTTTTTGCCAGAGTCCAGAACTCAGTCACTGATAAACAACTCACGCTGTTTGATTGACAGCTCCAGCGATTGTAAAGGGAGCGTTATATCTAATTTAATCACAGTTTAAATAACAGATTATTTTCATCCTACTAAGAGAAACAACATGAAGTTTAGCGTTTAGTCACTGGTTTGATTTACTGACACACAGTTGATTTCTCAATTCATGACGCCTTTAACATGATAACAGACAGCAGCAGGAATATTAGGCTGCTGTCACTTTAGGAGCTGCACGGATCCAATATACTGTTACACAAGCGTTTACATCTCACGTTTACATTCACTCAAGACATAACAGACTATGTTTACGATGATACTTGACAGTTTGACATCATTTTGCGTGAATGTGTCTCAGGAAGATGTGAAAGAGTATTTGCACACTGTGAGACGTGGCGTTCTGGGCCCGTGTGTGTTGCTGCGCACACAAAACTTATCACACAGCGCGCGAGTACCAAACTGAGAGACATGGGTACTTTTGCATCCATGTGCGCTTGAATATTTAAATTGGCAAGGTTTATAAATGATCAACTTCTGTGAAGATACAGCACTGGCCTGAGAGTCTTTCTGGCTCCGGGCCATCTTTATTGTCGAGCCCTGTATATTCCAGCACTGATGCAGGCGTGTTTGCAGGTTTGACTTCACACATAAGAAGCAGTCTGGAGGATCAGGGCAGTACGGTAAAGTGGTCGGAGTCCTGGAGCCGCTGGACCCCGAGAACTACACCAAACTGGAGTTCAGTGACGAGACCATCGGGACTAACATCCCCAAACAGTTCGTGCCCGCTGTGGAGAAGGTGAGGCACCCGCATCTCACGAGTCTCTGAACACAGTCGTTTTCATCATCAGGAGACAGTAGATCTCATCCTCAGCATGTGATTATTAATGTTCGCTATTGTTCTGAGACTAAAATAGGCATGACATGAATGCATATATATATATATATATATATATAATATATATATTAGAAAATGCACAGAATTCACTAAAACATGAAAACAGAAAGGGTCTGCAGATTGTGGCAGTAATTCCCAAATACATCATAAGGTTTCTAGACCTACATGGACTGATCAGAAATACAAAGAATAAAATACAGAAATGATGAATATTTAATGCATGCTTCATTTATGACCCTCCCCCTCATTCATTGCTTAAAGTTAGACTTCAACCTTCATAGTATTCCTCAATCTATTCATTATAAACAATATAAAAAGGAGAAAATATAATTAAAAAAGAATGGCTGTTTTTTTCACTGCAAAAAAAAAAAAATAAATAACTTAGTATTTTCTCTTGTTTCCAGTCCAAATATCTAAAAGTTCAAGATGCATTTACTAGTGAAGTAAAATGACATTAGAAATAGTCTTGCTTTCAAAAGAAAGTTTTAAGTTTTTGCTTAAAACATGCAAAATTATCTGCCAATGGTGTAAGAAAAATATCAATTCAAATGGAAACAAGATAATTTTTCTTACCCCATTGGCTTGGGATTTTTTTTTTTTTCCTCAGAAAACAATACATAATATCTTATGCCATTTTATTTATCTAGTAAATGCATCTCGATTTAAGAATTTTTAAATATTTGGACTGAAAACAAGATAAAAATTACTGAGTAAGATAAGCATTTTTGCAGTGTTCTAATTAAATTGTTATAAAAAGTATATAGGGTCACTAACGACCCGAGGTATTTAATACTGTAAGTATATTTATTCTCTGCACAACAATAATGGTCTATATTCACGGAGCGTTTTTTTTAGAGCTTCCGCATTAATATAAGCCAGCTGGAAAACTTCCGGTGAGAGTCATGTGCTGGTGTGTTGAGCATCAGTAGTGTAATACTTAGTTTATAATCAGAATATAGTCACTTAAATAGTCAGGCATAGCGTTAATTTAGTTATTCAAACGTAAGACGACATAAAATAAATATATAAAATAAAATAATAAAAAAAGTAATATAATAAATAAAAAAAAAGATGCACCTCATTGTTCCTCCTCAGCTAAATTCAATTCAACCATCAGTTTTCACACTTTCACCTTAACAAATGTATTTTTAAACCTAGTGATTTTATGTTTAATATTGCAGGAAATGTCTAATTTATGTGCAAATAAATGCTGCTCTGCCGCCACCTGCTGGTTATAGTGGTAATTAATGTCTTTTTTATTTTTAAATAAGTGTTTTCTATCAAATGTTGGATTTCCTACATCTTGAAACAATCGGTTTAACAAATGTGGACAATCTCAGAAGGATGAACAAATAATATTTTTGATCATCACATTAAAAATGACATTTGAAGTGCTGGAAAAATGTTGCGTCTAACTATGCTACAGAAAAAATGGCAATTATTCCAACGTTCCCATTAGCTTCATCTTCATTGCAATCAACGAATCAGTCGACGCTAACAACGCCCCTTAGCTGTTATAAATTCACTGTAAACCACGGGCAAAAAATATGTATCAATGCAACTCTCATGAAGTAAAATCATGGGATAATTTTCATTTTTGGGTCAACTATCCCTTTAAAATATACAGCATTAAAAGGTCAACCATTGATGGTTTTGTGTCGATGTACAGCGAGCACAGAATGAACAGCTAACAGTTCACCAGAAATACCCGAGCTGACTTAACCACAACCAGGAAGTAACCGTGCATATAGTCCACTGAATCTCTGATGACTCAGTTAGTGCAGTTCACCTTTATTCCTCAAGGTGGCAGTGTCATAATGACCTGATGTTTCACTCATAATTACAGCAGGCAGAAAGAAAACAAAAGCTGATGCTGAATGTACCGGGATGACAGATGATGGTTTTAGGTTGAACTTTGTTTCCCTTTAGGTCTGATAAGCATTGATAAATCTGTCTGTCTCTGTCCTCAGGGATTCAGGGAAGCGTGTGAGAGGGGTCCTCTGACGGGACACAAGATATCCGGAGTGCGTTTCGTGTTGGAAGATGGAGCGCATCACATGGTGGACTCCAACGAGATCTCCTTCATCCGGGCAGGAGAGGGCGCTGTCAAACAGGGTATGACGTCCAGATCTTCCTCTCTTCTCCTCAGTGATGTCTGATGGTAGTCTGACATGCATGTCCTGTGTCTTCAGCGCTCGAGAAAGCCAACGTGGTGATCCTGGAGCCGGTGATGTCTGTGGAGATCGTCGCTCCTAACGAGTTCCAGGGGGCCGTCATCGCAGGCGTCAACCGGCGGCACGGTGTGATCACGGGACAGGACGGGGCCGAGGGATATTTCACGCTCTACGCTGATGTGAGTCGCATCTGTCCACATGATCACACTCACTGAACCACACCGATCATACATGTTCTGACTTCATTTATAGCTTCTGTTGCTGTAGCTGAGATTAAAATCAAAACCCTGATGTGTGTCATCCTGCGTTTCAGATCCCGTTGAATGACATGTTTGGATACTCCACAGAGCTGCGCTCCTGCACGGAGGTAAAACTCACTGGACACATGCAGTCAGACTCTTTCATAAGCTCCTGGTCTCACTGTGAATGATTCATCTGAGGATGTTATTCTGTAGATGTGTGTGTGTGTGGATCCAGTAAGGCATGTGACCGTGTGTTTGTTGTGTTCAGGGTAAAGGCGAGTACACCATGGACTACAGCAGATACCAGCCCTGTCTGTCCTCCGTACAGGAAGATCTGGTCAACAAACACCTGGAGGCCACGGGACAGCTGCCCGCCAAGAAGAGCAAATGGAAGAACTGAACAGACACAAGCTTTTACACACACACACACACACACACACACACACGTCAGCTCACGGACTTCCTGCAGATGTTTATCACATGTCCCTCCTCACAAGAAGGTCATGAGTGATGCAGTGTGACTGCAGAGATCGCTCTGGATGGTTTGCTCATACTCTGTAAATGTCTTTGTACAGCAAATGTTTGCAAATGCAGTAATTAATATAAAATGATGATGTTTTAACTCAGTGTCTGAGTCTCATTGGGAAAGACATAACATCACTCTAGCTATTGAACAAACGATCATCCGGCTGAGAAGAATCGTTCAGTCTTGCTCTGAAGCAGAAACACGAGCCATATACAGAGACCAGGGCTTCAGAAAGCATGTTATGTCACATTCCTGGGTAAGTTTACACTTAGACATGTGATGATATTCAGTAATGCATAATGAATATGCACTTCAAAATATCATAAAAATAATAATTTATTACCAATTATAAAAATTTTATAATGCATTTAAGAATACTTTCCCATCAACTGTATAAAATGCACAACACCGCTGTATTCTGCGTCAAAGGGACACGCGCTCAGATGTAATCAAGCCCAACGAGAAGCACATGACGGAACGAGTGAAGGAGACGCGCTGAATGAAAGTGCACGTTCACTCTCTGACAGCAGAGGGCGCTGATGGAACAGCAGAAATGCAGCGGTTACCCCGGAAACCCCATAAACAAAGCAGCTGCGCTAGTGAAGTTTTAAAATGCCATTTATTTGCAATCTCAATGTTGTTCATCACAGCAATAAATATTAATAGACTTAATAGGCTATTTATTTTCAAACTTAAACATTTTTATATTTTAATCTGGACTACAACATGCCCTAATGATTAGAAATGTTCTCATTATTTGTTGTTGTTCAGTAACACTTTGAGACATACGGCTTCATTGGTTAACATGTTAATTCATTATTACCAAACTGACAATGAAAAATACTTATAAAGCATTAATTATTCTTAGTTAATGTTAATGTTTAATAACATTACTAAAATCAAAAGAACTTATTTAATGGACCTGAGATAAAACTAACAATGATCAGTTGTGTTTCTTAACTAACATTAACAAAAATAACACTTTCTGTAACAAATGTAGCTGTTGCTCAATCTTAGTTAATGCATTAAATAATGAGACCTTATTGTAAAGTGTTTCCTGTTGTTCTTTATAGCCTAATTCTTTTGCACTTTAATCTGTTTGAAAAATTTACTTTATATATTTGTGTATTGTATTATTGTATTCAAACATGCAGAGTTATTTTTGTTATTAAGAGTTCTTAAACCTGTTATACTACAACACTTTTTGCAACTTATTTCAATACCGTGATAAAAGCTTCAGCAATTAATCGCAACTTGAAAATTTGATACCGTCACATGCCTACTTACACTCAAGTAAACAGATAACTTCAACTTTCAGTTCCGAATCATAAAACTGTGGGAAACCACAGATATAATGACAGTTTCAGCCATGATAATCCTCTGAACGCACACACTAGATGATTCAGACACACACCTGTCGACTGTAGGAACGATTTCAGTGGGACACGATCGCAAGCGTCCGTTTCCATGGTGGATTCGGCCCCGTGTTGAGAATAAATGTGTCCAGCAGGATTCATCCTGTCTACTGAAATACCTTCATCTGACTGATGTCCTTCGCTATACCATCTGAAAGCAGCTCATTAGATGCTACTCTTCCTCAGAGGCCTGTCAGAATGTGGGGAAAGTGTGGTGAGGAACCTCCACGTGTCTGAAATCATCTCCTGCCGACGCTTTCAAACGCTGCCAATGTCTTTGTGTTCAACGTGAACATACCCTGAGCTGACTGAACTGACCCCTGCCGCTCTTCTCAAACCAGTAACTGAGAGTAAGCAAGGTTTGGGTTAATCAGTCGAGAGTTTGACGGTATGACTGGATCACAACCCTGAAGATTCAGCAGGAAAACACTCAGAATAACCTCAGCAAACACTGTAAAACAGACTGTAGCTCAGTCTTACCACACTTCCGTCAGCTGGGTTCCCCTCGGGCTCCTGAGAGACGGGCAGAGCCGGACTGAGCCGAACCAGCGACACGAGCAGCCAAAGCAGACAGAACATCTCCATGATCCTCAGCTGTGAAGAATGCGGCTGTTTATAAAGCCGAGTTACACAACACGAGCTGACGCCTTCCAGATGAGCCCACCTTATCTGCTCTCTGACTGGACCAAATAACAAACACACCACGTCTGCTCAGAAGATCTTGAACTAGATCATTTAAAAGAACAGGACGTCCATGATGATGTCAGCTTGAAGCTCACTTTCATATTTCAACCATATCATATAAGATAAAATGATTCAGACACAAAACACGTCAGAATTCATCAATCCACTGACTGCTGTTTTCCCTCCAAAATTATGTCACTTCCTGCCTGGAAGATGATGTTGAAAAGGAGCTGGTTGTTGTTGGTGAGTTAAAGAGATTATAAATAAGATGAACGTGGAAAGTGATATTGAGGAGGACAGATTGATAATGCATAATAAAGAGTGAAGAGGAGAGGAGAACATGTCTGTCAGAAAAACACACTGCTCAAGCTACTAAGCCTACTAAAGACTACAGAATAACACAAGACGCGTCACTCCTATTGTTTTGAATGGGAGAAAGTGCACGCGCAATATGGCGGAAAGCTCCGGTTTCTATAGAAACAGTCAGACGCGCGCCTCCGAAATGAGGCACAAGAGACGCGCATTAGGTTGATCCAGCCTGAAAAATACCGTTTTTGTCATGATTCGAGCGTTTAGAAACAAACTTTCTGAGACAGTTGTTGTCAGATTTCATTAGTGATTTCAAACATGAAATTTAATCGAAAGCTTGGCAAACAGATTTGGAGAATTTGATGTTTCCCATTCAAGGCGTTTCAAAGATGTCCGCCGAGTGAAATGACTTGTCTTAAAGGGACTTTGCCATTAAAGAACAACATGCTAGCAGAAGATTAGCATTTAAGAAGAAAAACAACATTTTCATGTCCAGTATAAATGAACACAACAGGGTGGACATGTTTTACACAATTAGAGTCGTCTAAAAAAAGAGTTTGACACACTTACTTTGTTCTTGGAGTTGCTTTCCCTCCAAGGAAATGATGTCACTTCTAGCAGGTCATGTGATTTAGGGCATAAACTGGAGTTTGACAGACACATGAAATAAATATGCATCACAATATATTTTATTTAATTTAAAAGAGTAAATATACAAATAATTGCTAATTAAGAATTTAACCTTCATTGATCCCACTTGAGTGACTTTAAATATTATGTAACATACTTAATATAATGATAATAATAATTGTTAGGTATCAATGATATGTAAAGTCATATGGCATGAATGTTAATTAACATTTTATGTCAAATATGCAGTATTGTGTCATGGGGAAATAAACTGAATGACTCACACATGACAGAAGTGCTGAATCAGTCTGAGAGTTTGAATCGAATTAATATTATTATCATTACTGAATCCAGTTCGACACTTTCCTATACACGCGTTTAATCGTCAGAAGAGCACACATAACATCGATAAACACAAGAGAAATATATACCATACGTTCAGGAAATGTTGTGATCACGTGACCCTCGGCAGCAGCAGCTGTCACATGACTGTGCGCTGTAAACATGGCAGCCAGAGACGAGTACCAGAGTCTCGTAGATGATGAAGATGATGAAGATAATGATGTGTCGCGGCACCTGAGCCCGCTGTGTGACCCGAGACACCTGCTGCACCGGATCCTGGTGCTGGTCTTCATGTGCTTCCTGGGCTTCGGTGAGAACTGACTCAGGTTCAGACTCTCAGCGAGTCTCAGCCGGTGTGATCACTGTATTCACACACACACACACACACTCATATTCATCTTCACATCGCGTTATATTCTCACGGCAGAGTGTGTTTCACGGAGGTCCGCTGTTTTCACCGTGTTTGGGTGAGTTTGGGCTCAGTGGTGTCAGATTTCATGTGAAAGTGAAACTGTTTCTCTCTGTTTCAGGTAGTTATTTCTGCTATGACAATCCGGCGGCTCTCCAGACTCAAGTCATACAGGTGTGTGTCGATTTACAGTAGTGTGAAGCTATGGTCAGCGCATGTCCTCTGAGAAAACATTCATAAATCAAGTAAATCATAAGTTTATGGTCTATAGCATGTCTTCATTGACACAGCTACAGTGTGTGTGTGTGTGTGTGTGTGTGTGGTTCTTGGCTCAGAGTGTGTAATAATGCAGTCTGTGTGTCGCAGGACATGAGTCTGAACACGGCCTCGTTCATGCAGCTGTACGCCTGGTACTCGTGGCCCAACGTCATCCTGTGCTTCCTGGGCGGATTTCTGTTGGACCGAGTCTTCGGCATCAGGTCCAGTTCAGCACACTCAGATCCACTCGAGTTTATTGATATCTCATTTGGACTGTGATAGTGTAACGCTCTTAACAGTGAAGCCTAACCCGTTCTTTCACTCTCTCCAGGCTGGGGACGATAATCTTTTCACTGTTTGTGTTACTAGGGCAGGTATGTTGTTACTCACGTGATATATCACATGGTACCAGAGCGTCTGTGTTGCAGTGGTCAGACGTGTTTACGCTTGTTTTGCAGATCATATTCGCGGCCGGTGCTCTGGCCAATCACTTCTGGCTGATGAACTTGGGCCGATTTGTGTTCGGGTGAGCAGTGTGTCCTGATTAAAGGCCTTTAGTTGTGATTGAGTGTGTGTGAACATGTGTCCTGAGTGTTTGTGAACATGTCTGTCTGCTTCAGCATCGGCGGAGAGTCTCTGGCTGTGGCGCAGAACACGTATGCGGTCAACTGGTTCAAAGGCAAAGAGCTCAACCTCGTGTTCGGCCTGCAGCTCAGCATGGCCAGACTGGTAAGAGATGAACTCTGTGTGTGTGTGTGTGTGTGTGTGTGTGTGTTTTTCTACGTTAATATCTAGTAAAGTGTAATTTATTCCTGTGATCAAAGCTGAATTTTCAGCGTCATTACTCCAGTCTTCAGTGTCACATGATCCTTCAGAAATCATTCTGATATGATGATTTAGTGCATGTTTAATCTCTTTGAATATGACTGTGACAGTAGTGTGTGTGTGTGTGTGTGTGTGTGTGTGTGTTCAGGGCAGCACGGTCAACATGAACGTCATCGGTTGGGTGTACGGTCGCATTCAGGCTATGATGGGCTCGGCGGGACACACCACTCTCGGGATCACACTCATGATCTGTAAGATTCCCGCTTTCATGGAGCCCGTGCCAATATCAGAGCATATTAAAGTGGACCAATAATGCCTCTTTCACAGGGTGTAATATCAGTCTCTGGTGTCTCCAGAATGTGTCTGTGAAGTTTCAGCTCAAAATCCCCCACAGATCATTTATTATAGCTTGTCAAATTTGCCCCTATTTGGGTGTGAGCAAAAACACACAGTTTTTTGTGTGTGTCCCTTTAAATGCAAATGAGCTCCCGCCCCCTTTCCAGAAGAGGGCGGAGCTTTAACAGCTCAACAACAACAAAGCTGGAGAATCTCACGCAGCCAAAATGAGGAAAGTGTTCAGCCTTACATTGTTCAAACCGGAGTCGACACTGATGGAGAGACTCAGGAAGAAGTTACAACTTTTAGACGTTTCTGAATGGTTAGTGGATAAATTTATGTAGTTGCTGTGGAGTTGATTCAACTCATCCACTAGCATGTGCCGTCATGTTCATCTTTTGTGTTGAATTGACCCTCGTTTGTGAAGCAGTCCGGCGTAAAATGACGGCATGTCAACAACACTCTACTACAACAACTCTTCCTCTTCTCTAAAGCAGCCCAACATGGCCCCGCCCCCTTTGTTGTGTGTTTTCGGAGGCGGGGTTTATGTAAATTTTAGGGTTTGTGATGTCACTAATCCAGGAAGAAGCTCGTTGTAGTCCCTACTAGCCGTTTGTTGTAGTCTTTAAACAGAAAATATCTCTCTTTGCATTGAACTTTGAGCGTCGTGACTTTGCAGATGTTGTTTATGATCAAACAGCAACATTACACACTAACTAAAGTTAAAAAAGTCAAATAATTTTAAAACTCTTGATTTCTAAGCCTGGACATGAGTCAAGTCTTAAAAAGTCAGAGCGTTTCTTGATTAAACCTCTTCTCTGGTTATTTGTAAGCTAGAGAGTGTGCGTTCAGCATCTATACGTTGATTTTCCTCTCAGTGCTGTCAGTGTGGCGTCAGGATATGAGATCGCACACTGGCTCAAACACACATCAGATGATGTTACAGTCACACTAACCCTGATGTACTTTCTGACGCCTCATGTTTCACTTCTGCTTTCATTTGTCTTTTCTGTCTTTCTCACTAAATCTCTGAGTGTTTCTTTTCCTCTGGTGTATCAGCTCATGTTCTAGCGTGTTTTAACCCTGATCGAGGCCTTCGTGCTGAAACACATTACCAGATTTTCGTCGTGTTTGTTAAGCTTGCTGTGAGCTGTATTCCAAACTCAACATATATAATGAATTAACACAAGCGTACAAAGCACACACATTTGCATTGTCATACGAGAGAGTTAATTTGCATAGTGTGTTTCCCACACGCTGCTGGTTTGTTTCGCTTTTTGATTATAATGAATGTCACTATAATTTATGTTTGTTTTATTATTACAGTTTTTCTTTCCTGTTCTGTCCAGAATACCTTTACATTTAAAGGATCTCTTGTGGAAAAAAGGGGAACTAAAATACAGTTGTGCTCAAAGGTTTACACACCCCTGCAGAATCTGCACTGTTTACATGTAGTCCACAAGACTTAATAATGAAAATAACCCCGTTCATAAGTTTGTGAACTGTTATTTAAAACTGCTTATTCAGGAGTCAGGACAAAACAATAACATGTCATTTTTTTTACGAACACTTTTATTTTGTAAAAGGTACTAATATTTTGTTCTAAACACAGCCTCGATGTTGTCCTGATTCTGCAAGGGGTGTGGAAACTTTTGAGCACAACTGTACCCGTTTATAGTAGCACTGTCAAGCAATTACAATTTTTAATCGAATTAATCGCAAATGAATCACGCATCAAATTTTACTGAGTAATTACCCCCATAAGATGAAGTCATTATTGTGTAAAGCATCAAATAGACATTACAAAAAGAAGCTTAAGAAAGAAATATTTGATTTGATTCAGCAAATAATTTATTACACATTATTTTTGGACCATGAGGGTGAGTAAATGATTCATTTTTGGGTGAACTATACCTTTGTTTTTTTTGTTTTTTATCAATATGGAAATATGAAATTATTTTAAAATCATAAAAATTATGATTCATAAAAATTATGATTATTTTTTAAAATAAAATCATACTCTAAATAAGAAATTATACTCTACTAAAACTGCCAGTAGGTGGCGATCATTGTTTTGATGATTAAGTCATTGAGTCATTCATTTATTCATTTGATTCATTCAAACGGCTGATTCATTCAGTAGTTGAAGTAAATGATTCTCTTTATGAATGGTCTTATGAATCATTGGTTCACACGATTCACTCAAAACACAGATTCAGAAATGAAACACTGCTGTGTGTTGCTCAGAGACGAACAGTTCTGCTTTGTCTTTATATTTTCATTGTCAAAATTGAGCAAAACAGACAATATTGTGTCTAAAATAACATAATATTAATTTCTTACTTAGTGAACTGTTGTATAAACCAGTATCACATTTGCACTCGTGTTATTCTGAACAGAAGAACAGCACTCGTGTGATATTGCTCTCGTTATACATGATATAGCTTATCTATGTCACATATGATGTAAATATGAGTGATAAACTCACAGAGGGGCATTTTTTGCCCCATTTCTTGAATTTTATGGCCCAGTATGACTTATTTTCTGGAAAATACAGTGCTTTAACATAAAGATTAAATGGATATTACCCTTTAGTGGAATTCCTGAAGAGCTGTTAAAGCTCCGCCCTCTTCTGAAAAGGGGGCAGGAGCTCATTTGCATTTAAAGGGACACACACAAAAACGGCGTGTTTTTGCTCACACCCAAATAGGGTCAAATTTGACAAGCTATAATAAATGATCTGTGGGGGATTTTGAGCTGAAACTTCACAGACACATTTTAAGGCTGTCGTTCATCTTCACAAAGAAAGATATTTTTAATGAAACCTCAGAGATTTCTGTCCCTCTGTTGAAAATCCATATGAATGGAGAGGTTTAACCCAAGTCTTCTGAAGAGACAGAATCTTTTACACGATGAACATTTTTAATTTAAGTTTTTATCCGTTTAAACACTGATCAGCGCACATACGTGGATCTTTAGCTAATCTAACCCTCTGAGCTGAGAGTGTTTCTCCAGTGTTGGCCGTTAGTAATGTCATGTGTAGTGAGTTTGGTCAGTGTCTGACGCTCTCTGTGACGTCTGCAGCGGCGTCCACGTGTCTGTTCTCGCTCATATGTGCTCTGGTTCTGGGCTTCCTGGACAGACGGGCTGAGAAGATACTCAACAAGGAGCAAGGCAAAACCGGTGAGATGATCTCCGTGTATCCAACGCTTCAGCAGCCACTGGAGTGTGTTTTAGAGAAGTGTGTGTGTTTGTGTGCCTCATGTAGGGGAAGTCATCAAGCTGACCGACGTCAAGGACTTTCCCTTCTCTCTCTGGCTCATCTTCATCATCTGTGTGGCGTATTACGTGGCCATCTTCCCGTTTATTGGACTGGGCCAGTGAGTTTTTAGTATGCATATCCAAAATCAAGTGTAAAGAATTTAAGATGGTATAATACTTGACATAAACAGAACAGGGAATCATCTGGTACATGGACATCATTATGATGAGATTACGATGGATGAGTTTAAATAATGTTGTCTTCACAAACAGAGTTTTCTTCATCGAGAAGTTCAGCTTCACTACTGTCCAGGCCAGAGCCATCAACAGGTACACACACACACACACACACACACACACACACACACACACACACACACACACACACACACACACACACTCAGTTCTCTCCCCTAACCCTAAACCTACCCATCACAGAAAACTTTCTGCATTTTTGAATTAAAAAAAAAAAAGTAGGGCTGAGTAAAAATTGATTTCTCGATTTTATTCGATTCCTCATTTTGAAGAACCGATGTCTGTTCTTAAATCCCAAGAATCAATCTTTCAGTCTCTGCTGTTTTCAATTGATGAATAAACAACTTTAGCACAGCTGAATGTTGCAGCGCCCCCTATCCAATACATCACAATAAGTTTTGTGCTTTACTTCTGATATGAAACAGCATCTCATCTTTTAAATTCTGTCTATTTTATTATAAATATTCACACAATAAATAACGTTTTGCCGCTGTTTAATGTGGTGTGACAGATCATATAACAGCTTCAGATCAAGTGAAGCAGCGGACCGACTCACAAACAGATCATCTCTTCCTCTTTACTACTAGTTACAGCAGCAGATAAACAGGGATGAACATCAGAAGGAATGTTAAAAGATAAAGAACAACTTACTGAAATGATTCATGTCTCATGTAATCGATCAGTGTTTCAACCTCGGAAAGGCATCAATAAAACAGCTTGTCACATAACATAACATTTACCTCAGAAAAGACATTTAATGTCCAAAAACTCATTAAGCAGATAGAAAAATGAACTTAGAGAGGAGCATTTTGATAAATATATGCACTATATTACATACTCATTGTATTTCTGCGTGACCTGTTCTTCAGTATTTAATGTATGTTTGAATAAATACATCATGTTTTACGACAGCCACCATTTAAATGTTTATAGTTTTAAAAAAAATGAGTAGAAACATAATTATGTCATTAAAAATATATTATAACATTATTATTATTATAAAAACATCCTTATGTGTAATTTAAATATAAGTACGTAGTGGAGCTGCATGAATAATTGTAAAAAGATGGCGATCTTGATTCAGACACACACGCAATCTCATTTATTATTGACAATGATTCGCTCGTATCTTTTAAAACTTTGACAAAATCATACTGGAACACTCAGATCTGTGTTCATGCTGCCGCTGAGACAGAGAAACAGTTTTTGAACCGCACAGTATCATTATTTCTGTCTTACAGTTATTCATATTATCACAGAAGAACTGAGATGAAAGTTTATAGTTCAGATATAAACACTTATGTCTACGGTAGTGATCAAAATAGAGTGAATTACCTTTTGAAACTAACTTAGCCATTTCAAATAGACCCTTTTACAGCCCACGTGATCAAATAGTTGCGCGCGCATTTTGGCAACGGAAGTGGTGTTGTTCCCCAGTGGTTCTAACGTGTTAGCAACTCAGAAAGTTTTATATATATATTTTATTTTGCAGATTTATTAAAAAAGAAAAACTGAAATATCACATGGTCCTAAGTATTCAGACCCTTTGCTCAGTATTTAGTAGAAGCACCCTTTTGATCTAATACAGCCATGAGTCTTTTTGGGAAAGATGCAACAAGTTTTTCACTCCTGTGAATATATAGTAAAATGGGATTCCTCTGCCATTCAAAGCTCCTTGCAGATCCTCTCCAGTTCTGTCAGTGTTGGATGGTAAATCCGTTGGTGGACAGCCATTTTAGGTCATCTCCAGATTTGATGCTCAATTGAAACATTTATGATTCAGGGCTCTGGCAATGGGCCATTGAAGAACAGTCATGTGTACTTTTTTTTTCAGCCATTCCTTCGTTATTTTAGAAAGTGTCAAAAGAACAGCATTTATCTGGAAGGTACAAAGCTTCTGTAGCATTATACACTACCGTTCAAAAGTTTGGGGTCAGTAAGAATCCCTTACTTTTTATTTTTTTGACAAGAAATTAAAGAAATGAATACTTTTATCCCAGCAAGGATGCATTAAATTAATCAAAAGTGGCAGTAAAGACATTTATAATGTTACAAAACTGATTAGATTTCAGATAAACACTGTTCAGGTGATGAGCAGTGCCTGGTTCTGTTCATCAAATAATCCTTAGAATTAAGGCCAAAAATATATATATATGGTTATCAGTACACAAATATTTTCTATAATTGTACACAATAAATGCGGGTTTCTTGAGCATCAAATCAGCATATTAGAATGATTTCTGAAGGATCATGTGACACTGAAGCCCCGACTGGAGTAATGATGCTGAAAATTCAGCTTTGATCACAGGAATAAATTACACTTTTACTAGATATTTTCAAATAGAAAACAGTCATTTTAAATTGTAATAATACCTTTCACAATATTACTGTTTTGTACTGTATTTTTCAGCTTAAATAAATGTAGCCTTGGTGAGCAGACGAAACTTCTTTTAAAAACATTAAAAGGATCTTAACGATCCCAAACTGTGCTTTAGGAACCGGTAGTGTATGTGTATATATTATAGTTTATGTATATATATCTGGCCACTGTATATTTGGCCATCTGCTAACGTCTTCTATCCACTCCACTATAGTACACGGATCTGGTAGCCGGATACCATTTGATGAAGTCAACTTTTTAAAATAACATTCTCTGTCTGTGTTACTTAATCCGCTCGCGTAGCTTGACACGCTGCTGATTCTCGCCATAGTTTCGTTGCCAAAATGTGCGCAGTGGGTCTATAACGGTTGTATCAATTACATTGTTACGCCACTAGATGGCGACAAGTGACAGTTAAAAAATGTTGTCATTGAATCATTCATTCAAAAGATATGTTCAAAAACACTGATTTATTCTAATGAATTACACATTTTTAAATGGACTGCAGTAATTTAGATTTTGTCAGAACATCTAGTAAATTTCATGTTCCGTTTAGTTGTCTGTTCAGAATCATGATCTCTGTTTAAGCAAAAATAATTGTGATTCTAATGTTATCAGAATTGTGCAGCTCTAGTACGTAGCCTACAAATGAGTTGATTTTAACCTTTAATATTATAGCAAAGTACCAGCTGGGTCTCTCTGCATAGTTTACAGCATTAGTTTAGAGATTTTTTTTTGCCAAATACTGTACCTGATAGGCCCCAATTAATCCATATTGAATCAAATCGAATAGAAATCGCATTGAATCGCAAGCTTGTGAATCAAAATCAAATCGAATATTGTTTTTTTTTTTTTTTTTACTGTAGCATTACTGTAAACAGCGCAGAGCAGTCGCGTCATCTCTGACACAACTGGCCCAAAGCAGACTCGTTACCAATGCTCATCCCAGCATATTTCCACAAATGATTTACCAATATTTCTGAAAGCTCCTGATCTCACACGAGCTCAAAACAGTAAAATGACAGTCATTTTTATTTGTTTTAGAAACTAAAAGTGCATTTTTGACACTGTTGGTTTAACGGTATGTCTCTGACAGTGTCGTGTACATCATCTCGGCTCCTGCGTCTCCTCTGCTGGGGTTTCTGGTTGATAAGACGGGCCGGAACGTCCTGTGGGTTATGCTGGCCGTGGTCACCACGCTCGTGGCACACATGATGCTGGCCTTCACCTTCTGGAACCCCTGGATCGCCATGGTAAGCTGCAGCTCCTCGTGGCCGTCCTGAGGATCCTTCAGGTCATTAACAGTGTGTGTGTGTGTGTGTGTCAGTGTCTCTTAGGTTTGTCGTACTCTCTGCTGGCCTGTGCTCTCTGGCCCATGGTGGCGTTTGTGGTGCCGGAGCATCAGCTGGGCACCGCGTACGGATTGTAAGTCCCTCGTCCAATGTTCTTCATCCGTCTCCGGATGCTCCTGATGTTGTGTAGTAATGCTCGGATGTGTTGTGCAGCATGCAGTCCATTCAGAACCTGGGTCTGGCCGTCATGTCGATGGCTGCGGGAAGCATCTTGGACAACAAAGGTTACCTCTTCCTCGAGGTCTTCTTCATCGCCTGCCTGTGTTGTGAGTATACACATAACATAAGCTGTTTGACCTCTAGGAGGCGCTGAGCGGCTCAGAAAGACAATCGCCTATTGAGTTGCTTACAAATTGAATTTTGTCCCATCAAACTCTATAAAATGCTTGCATGAAATATTTATCCAGAAGTCACAGATGACTTGAGTCTCATTTCGAAGCCTCGCCCTCCGGAGGTCACATATGTCATCGAGGATGATCTGAATTGAAATGCTTCTCACTAGATCTCACTGCAGTGTTATTAATTCAAACGCTCTGAATCTCTCAGCGCTGTGTAGTAACGGTTTCACATGATCAATGATCGGCCCGCGAGTAAACCTGTTCTAAGTTCGCACTGTCTGCTACAGTGTTGCCAAGTCTGCGGTTTTCCCGTGTAATTGTAGTTTCTTTAAATTTAAATTCCATAAATTCTGTCATTCCGAGTCAAATTCCGTCTGAACTTCCTGTGTGCAAATCAAACTGAAGGAGAGGCTGACGCTCTGCTGTGTGTTTCAGTGGCTCTGCTCGCCGTGGTGTTGCTGTATCTGTACGACTATCACAAAGGTAATGTCCGCTCTCACTCCAGATGAGTTCAGCCTGTGTCGGGCCGTTATTCACACGCTTCCTTCTCTTGTGTTCTCAGAGGGAGAGCTGAACCTGTCAGCCTCGACACGCGCCGGACGAGCCAAATCTGAGTGAGTAAATATAGCGCACCTCAGACAGCAGCTCCAAAACATATCTGGACATGTCAGAAAATATTGATGGAACGTGATGATCAACACTTGTGTTCCTCTGATACGGGAGAACACTAGAAAACACCAAAGATGCAGTAGAGTGAATCTCACAGTCTGTCAAGAACACATGGGAGTCATATTTCAGCCTGAACATTTGAATTGTGAGGCTATTTTTGTGACAATTCAACACGTTTAACCCCCAAGATCTCATCTTATGTGTGACTTAAGTGTCCAGATATTGTTTGGTGCTGCTGAATGTTCTGTACATTGTGTCTTCAGAACACACTTTTACATCATGTGTCCCTTCATTTGTTATGTATATATATCTTGTGCTTTTGAAAACCTGCAAACTCTTTAGGGTCATTCTGTGTCAACTCAACCAGAGGTCCCCGGCTCAAGTTTCTGATTTTGTTCATTTTTTTTCTGTAGAAAGACAAACATAAATAGTGATGAAAGCCAACATATTAAACATCACAGATGTATATTTACTGTGTAATGCACTATTACTGTAGAGGGCGTCAAAATGAGCATTTTCACCTGAGATTTGGAGCCAAATTAGAGGGGTGTAAAAATGACTTTATAAAAATCACAGCATCATTATTATATTTTCACACAGAGATTGGTAGATCTATTAGTGAAATCTGTTGACTTTATCAATCTTTGTTGCGTTATACACCAACAGCGACAGTTCAACAATGACAAAAAGCACTTCTTGTGTTTTTTCCTCAAGTTTGCATGTCTGTAACTCAAGAAATATTAAAGATATCTTAATATCCTTTTAGATTCTGGTTCTTAACAAACGTTGCTTTTGAAATCTTTATTTTAAAGGCTCTCAATGGTTCAATCCCAGAGATTTGGGGATCTCAAAGCAACTCCATGCTCAAATTGTTGAATTTTACCCATATTCAATGGTCAAGAACCAAATGTAGGTAACTTTTTCAACAGCTGATAGTTATTGTGTTTAAAGAACTGAAACTAGAAATGTATCTTGTTTTCCTCTATCAAAACAATTGAACACAACACCTCTCTGAGTGCCAAAAACAAACATTTCCCCCAAGTTTACATGTCTTTAAGTCAAGAAGTGTTAAAGATATCTTAATGTCATTTTTTAGATTCTTGTTCTTATGAAACTTTTCTTCTATAATCTTGATTTTTAAGGCTCTATATGGTTCAGTCTCACAGATATAGGGATGTCATTGTGGTAATGTGCAGTATTTGAAATATTGGTATCTTCAGAAGCTGTTAAAATGAACAAAATCCCATCTTCCAAATATCCCTAAACTGATTCAAATATAGATTCTTATAAATACACTTTTGAGAGCAACTTAATGTTGGTAACACTTTATTTTAGGGTCTTTTAACTAGTTGCTTATTACTAGAATATTGTCTGTTTATCAGTAATTAATAAGCACATATTAATGCCTTATTCTACATGACCTTAGTCTACATTCGTAATCCTACCCAATACCTGAACTTAACAACTATCTTACTCAGCAGTAATTAGGAGTGTATTGAGGGAAGAGTCATAGTTAATAGTGAACATGTTCCCTATACTAAAGTGTTACCGTTAATGTTCCTCAACTGAACCATTCTCTGTGGTCACTCCGAGAGAGTTATGTTTTATGCAATTTTTTTGATAAGACGGAAACAAGATACACTTCTAGTTTCAACATTATTTATTGTTCAGATATTCCTCTTTAAATGCATTGAGTATCAGCTGTGAGCAAAGTGAACCACATTTGGTTTTCGATCACTGAAAATGGGTAAAATTCAACATATTGATCATGGAGCTGCTTTGAGATCCCCATATCTATGGGACTGAACTATATAGAGCCTTGAACATGAAGATTGCAAAAGGAAAGTTTATTAAGAATTTGAATCTTGAAGGATATTAATATATCTTGAATACTTTTAGAGTCACAGGCATGCAAACTTTGGAAAAGGAGCCTTTATGGCACTCAGACAGGCGTGTTTTATGCAATTGTGCTGATAGAAAAACACAAGATACATTTCTAGTTTCAACATTATTTGTTCTTTAAGATATTCCTCTTTAAAAGAAGAAAGTATCAGCTGTGTGCAAATACAAAGTGACCCACATTTGGTTTTTGACCACTGAAAATGTGCACAATTGACCAGTTTACTCATGGAGCCGCATCAAGATCCCCAAATCTCTGGGATTGAACCATCGAGGGCCTTTAAAATGAAGATTTCAAAAGGAAAGTTTGTTAAGAACCAAAATCTAAAAGGATATTAAGATATCTTAAATATTTCTTGAGTTACAGCAAAGACTATAGAATAACACAAGACGTGTCACTCGTATTGTTTTGAATGGGAGAAAGTGTAACGCGCAATATGGCGGAATAAGTCCCGCCTTCTAAATAAGAGCCAATCGCCGACTGGTAAAGTCATCGCGTCACTTCAGCGTCACTTCCTCCAGAAGAGACGCGCATTTAGGTCTGCGCATGCGCATTAGCTTGATCCAGCCTGAAAAATAGTTTTTTTTTGTCATGACTCGAGCGTTTAGAAACTAAATTTATGAGCCGGTTGTTGTTAGATTTCATTGGTGATTTCAAATATGAAATTTAATCGTAAGGTTGGCTAACAGTTTTGGAGAATTTGATGTTTCCCCATTCAAAGAGATTGCATGATGCCCAGGATGCCCGAGAGGCATTTCAAAGATGGCCGCCGAGTGAAATGACTTGTCTTAAAGGGACTTTGGTTACAGACATGCAAACTTGAGGAAAAAACACAAGAAGTGCTTTTTCCCATTTTTGAATGGTCACCGTTGGGGTATAACGCAACAAAGATTGAGAAAGTCAACAGATTTCACTAATAGATCTACCAATCTCTGTGTGAAAATAAAGTCATTTTACACCCCTCTATTTTAGCTCCAAATCTCAGGTGAAATTGTCATTTTGACCCTCTAAAACAAAGTGGATTACTAAATATACATATGTGATGTTTAATATTTTGGCTTTCATCACTATTTATGTTTGTCTTTCTACAGAAAAAAATATGAACAAAATCAAAAATTTGAGCTGGGGAAGTTTCTGAAATTTGTTCGATTTGACGTGACCCTTCAGTGTTTTACTCTGCTCTGAATCCTCTTCAGTTGTCTGTAGACAGCGTCTCAAGGCATCATGGGCCTGTTGTAAAAATGCATTTTGGGAACATCACATATAATCCCACAATCACTTTGTCAATGCTAGTAAACCCTTGAATACCAGATAGCAGCTGAGCTGAGAGAAATGGACGTGTTTCGTTCAGTACTGTATGTTTATGCGTCACACGTCAAACTCTGTCAGGATGTTTTCAGGGCTCTGCTTCAGACGAGTCCTCTGAGGTGTTTCTGTCCTCATCTGTGTGTTCTCGTGTCTCATGGTCCGGTCTGTGTTTCAGGTGAAGGCTCTTCTGCACTGCGTCTGAGCGCCGGTCGTCCGGTCGGCGTCCTTCACCTCGGGCCTTTCTGCACTGACCACTTTCCTCTGACACGTCACACCAGACCACCCACAATCCTTTAAATGAGCACCGATGGACAGACAACATCCGCACACCTAGAAATGATCTTGTGACATTATTCTCTTTCGTTTTAAATCCAATATACTCGTTACTGTAATGCGAAAAAACATTTATAATATACAATTTTAATTTTAATCTTTTACCATGTAATACCTATAATTAAATTCATTATGATTTTTTAATAAAGAAATTGTGCCAGGGTAGGATGATTTTAATCACGGTATTATTGTAGTTAATGTGTTTGTCATGAAAATAATGTCACAAGGTCCTAAAATGTATTCTTTCCACTTTTCTTCCTTTCTTTTTTATTTTGGGATGAAATATGATGCACATTTCTTCACGGATGAATGTCTCAGGGAAGCATCTTGAAGATTATCAATGTTAAAGAGCTTTTTGTGTCCAGCCTTAGAGACGAGAGAGATATTCAGGGTCCGTTCACACATGACCGTTGACCAGTTCTCGTTGGTTCCTGACCCGAGTCAAACCCCTTTAGTGCTTAAAAGACATTTCGACATCTGAACACACTGACAGCACTTACATCAGGCACAAGAGCAGTGTTCATGGGCGGTCTGTTTAAAGTGAATAGTGTGTGTTGGACACACATCTGTAGCTCTGGACTGGTGAGTGTTCCCGTCCTGACCTTCACTGGACACGTCTCACTCAATCCCGCTCGACAGATGCTGCTCAGAGACTGTAAGTGCTCACTGAATTAACTCGGCTTATTTGTTGTTGTTGTTTCAGTTTTAATCGTTTCCATTATTCTGGTTTGTTTTGCACAGTCACATGGTTTTACTTGAATGATTTTATTCCCAAAAAACTCTAGGGTCAATGTAAAACTGACTATTTACCACCTGTTTTTCAAGATAAACTGTCTTACTCATAAATGTTGCAAATGCCATGTCATGTTGATTTTAAAGCATGAAGATTTCTTTTGTACTTTAGTTTGGTTATTAAACTCTAGAGGGCTGATGGTCTTTTACATGAAATCTGCCAGCAATCACATCATGGCTCAAGCTGATTGGCCTCTGCTGATCCTGCAGCCAATGAGATTGCTTGCTCAACATTTAAATGGTCCTCTGAACCCCTCCACCTCCCCAGCTCCACCTGCACAGATCTGGTACAGGATTGATGTGTGTCTGTTAGCAAGGCCAAATGCATTAACATTACCATATTTACAGTATATATTTTGAAAGTGTTACATTGTTGCTTTAAAATATAGTGGAATATGAACAACAGCAAACAACCTTATGTTTTCTATCAGAAGAATTTGGGGTGAAATATAAGATCTCGTCATGTCGTTGACAGCATCATGACATTCACACATGTATATGCCTATAAATCTTGTACTATGATTATGGCTTCAGCATCATCTCTATGTGATATTTCATTGTTCAGCTTGTAATATTTGATATGAATTTCTATGAGTCGATGAACAAGTATTTTCAGTTGAAGCATCTGCACGGATGAAGCTCTGTCAGGTGTTTGATTCGCACCGCTGCAGTGCAGCACCGAGACTATTGATTGGTCTTCACTCTCAATCTGTCACTGACTCTCTTGTAATAATAATAATAAAAAAAAGAGATCTATCATTTAGTTTTTTATTTTGTGTGTAAATGTCAGAGGTCAGTGTAGTCAAACCGCAGTTGTGTTGTTGATGTCTCAGGGATGTCCAGCGTTTGCGTGTCCATCAGCAGGCCGTGGACGACCGTGAGCATCTGAAGCCTCTGTCTCCGTTCGGACTGCGCAACCGCTATCTGTCCAGACTGGGCGTGCAGGTAACAGAAAACACACTCCAACATCTGATGCTTCAGCAGAAACCAGCGCTTTTCAGTATTGATTTGTCAGGAAAAGAAAATACTGTTGCAGAACACACAGAAACACCCTAACGACCATGACTGCAGTATTATTTCTGATTGCAGCTACATAAATCTTTGCTGCAGATGGATATAACAGCCATTATCTTCTTTGAAAGTCATTTGTTGTTCTGTCGACAGATGCCGGACCACTGCTGCCCACATCTGTCTTCACTGGCCTACAGGAGTCTGCTCAAATGAGTGTGTGTGTGTGTGTGTCACAGCAATGCTGCTTGAAATAGAAATATTTGAATTTATAAACCTTTATTTTTGTAAGCATTTGGATGTTTTGTTTGATTAAAATCTGGCAAAAGCCCCTCAGCACGAGAGTTGGTTCACTCATACAAATTACACCAATTATCATATATGAACTCATCAGCTACTGTACACTCACTTCATTTCAGTGGTACTTTAGGTTTTTGTTTTTTATAGGTGTTTCCAAAACCTCCTTAAATTGTGCACATTTTATTAAGATTTTGTATGTATGCAAATTGATTAATATCCAAGATACACACTTCTAGTAATTGTGCAGTTAATTTTCATATTGTATTTTCAGAAAGTTCTGGGATATTTTTCCTCTCCTCAAATTTGTCACTACCGAAACACAATAATAAATCATTTAATAAGAAGGGTCACATTGACCTATTAAGAGTTTGTTAACATCTACCTTGTAAATATATTTTTTGCTATTTTTAAAAAAAAGTTTTCACAGGAAAATCAATAAAAATTACAATTTTAACAATATTTCAAGTGTAATTTATGAGATTTGTTGTATTTTGAATCCAATCTTTCTTTGTAAAAGGCATAAAGTTTATTAAACTGATTTCAATAGTGAAGGATTCATTAGTTTGAATAAACATTGAACCAAACACTATCATAACATCTTAGATGATCATTCAATATACTTTAGTTTTGACAAAACATCCATGTTTCGGTCGTGACTGCGCAGTTTCGGTAGTGACAGTAATGTGTTGGTAGTGACACATCACATGACACAATTTAACTTGCATACAAAAACACTAATGATTGCATAATTGTATTAAGATTTATGTTATTTCCCCTAAATAAATGATTATATGTTCCCTTTTGTCACTACCAAAACGTGGAGAAGTTTCGGTAGTGACAATTATAGATATTTTTGAGCTGCTCAAAGAAGCTAATCGGCACATGGTTAGCTTATGAACAGTTGAACATAGAAACTAAATTTTACAGAATAAAACTCAAAAAAGTTTGCTTAATTGCAGAAAAAGGTGTTTGTTAGTGACGTTCCATAAAGTTGCACACAGATTTTCAGACTTTCTGAACACATTTAACTCAGAATGATGATCTATCTGCTGTGAAAGAGAGGCTGTGAGAGGAATATTTCCTGATCAGAAATGTAGAAGTGTGTTAAAATCAGTCTCAGACAATGACTCAAACACACACTGTTTCGGTAGTGACGTGAACATGCGGGACACTTTTTTTTTTTTTTTTTTTTTTACATAAAGTTTCATGATTTAAGAAGAAAATATAAAATAAATATTTTTTGAACTTCATTTAAAAAAAGAAGATATTTTTAAAAACAACAATGGAAAAATTTGCAAAAATATTTTCAATATCATTTTCACAAGTTGAAATTTAAGGGTTAGGGTTTGGGACAGACACCTCCCAACTTAAGCACCCAATAAATGATGATTTTATAAGCTTACTGATATTTTAAATATTATTGTGTGATTCAGATAATAGAAGGATCTTAGTAAACATCAAAAATTTAAATACTTAAATTTTAATACTTAGACTAGACCAGTGTTTCTCAACTCCAGTCCTCGGGACCCACTGCTCTGCACATTTTGTATGTATCCCTTATTTAACACACCTGATTTAGATCATCAGCTCATTAGGAGAGTCTGCATGAACTGAATTGAGTGTGTCATATAAGAGAGACATACAAAATGTGCAGAGCAGTGGGTCCCGAGGACTGGAGTTGAGAACCACTGGACTAGACTATGCAGGGGTAAAAAAAAAAAAAAAAAAAAAAAAAAAATCCTTATAGCACTCTGTGATGAAGTTTAGAGATGTTTAAATAATCTGTACCACTGTCAGTAAAAAATCAACATGAAATACGAATGCATTACAGGCTATTTAATGACTTTTCAGCTAAATATAATTAGTAAAACAGACTTACAAAATATGGTTTTGGTTATATTGTAAACAGTCAACCATATGAATGTCAGGTTTTAAACCACTATTTGACTTTTAGCTTTTATTATTTACCTTTATTTTTATTTAATAAAGTCCTACAGTAGCTGAGACGCACACCTTGTGACAACTAGCCCCGCGTCCCCCTGTAGCATCTGTAGGTGGAGCGTGACTGATTGATGCTGATGCTGCAGGATGCGTTCGTCTGATTGGCTGAGAGGAAGCAGCCCAGGACAGTCCTGACGCGACGCTCTTCACGCGGGTCAGACGCTCGCGGAGGTGATGCGGTGATGTCATGTGTTTGACTGTCTGAAGACGCCGGACGGGCTCTCAGCATCTCTCAGGTAAAGCGCTCTCTGACTGTCTCTCCCCCTCGGTCCAGCGTCAGTCTGGTGGTTCTGATGAGAGTCGAGATCGCGCGGTTCTGATCGGTCACAGACGCGATGACTCGAGATTATTCACCGTGACATTGGGATCTGCGGCGGGTTTTCTTCAGCTCATGCCACAGGGCGATTTTAATTCTAAACTCTTGTATTTGTGTGAAGGTATTCGTCTTAATTGTAGGCAGGCTAATGGACGAGGTGAAGCAGAACTTTCCCGTAGGTGTTTCAGCAGCTCGAGCTCCAGCACTCGCCGGCGGCGCCCATCCGGGATTCGGTGCTTCGGTTCCGAACCAGAATTCATGACAGAACCGCGCGACCGTCATCTCTCGAACTCTTCATCATCAAGCCTTTGTATTTCAGTGAAAGAAGCTGCTTACTATCAGAACATGTTGATCATCAAGCTTAGGAAGTCAAAATAAATATTATAAGTTTTAGCCTATTTAGTTTTTCAGTGTTATTGCAACCCTGTTACTAAATTCAGGACATGATTTGTTTGATTTATGTTACTTTCGTGCTACAAACATAAAATATATCCTACATCAAAATTAAATAGACTTAAACCATATAATATTTTAAAATCTACAACAGGGTTGCATATTAAAGTCACCACTAAATCAACATTCTTGTTTGTTTGTTTGTTTAAAATATGGTAATATTTGTTTGATCATTTGTTGTATCTTGGGTAACAAGGTTGAATGCTGGAGCTTCACATCTTACATTTTTGGAATAGGGGGGAAATGTGTTATAACAGGGTTGCATGCAAAATATGTATTGGCTAATATTATTACTTAAATATATTAAAATATATAATAAAAATATTATTGATGATCAATTTGTTGAATTACATACATTTAATATGTTTATAGGTATTTTTAATTTTAGGTTAATTTTAGGTTAGATAATTGTTCATCTAATAGTTCTCACTACGAAATCATTGGATTTGAGCCAGTAATGGAAGGAATAGTGGAGAATAAACTGGACAATATTTCAACATGTTTAAAACTGCTCCGGATCTTGTGAGACACTCGGCTCGGCTTGTAATTCCTCTCACATGATGCGAGCCCATCTATCCGCTCTATATCACTGAACAGTCCCAGTGTGTTTGACTCATGCTGGGGGTCTTTATTTCCAAATGTGGACTTTATATTTGAATCAAGACAAGCTTCTTTTACCACTTTTCACACAAATTGTTTTGCTTTATTGATATTCAGATGTATATTTTCAATTGGTTTACGAGTTGGACTCTTCCACTCTTATCTGTGTTAAAAGGAACTTCTGCCTCATTGTGTCATTTATTATATATTGAGAATCTTAGTTCTTTGCTGTGTTGATAACATAAAGTAATTGACATTCAGCCCTTCTGTTCCTTTATTATTGCTATCAGTCACTGTCAGTTACAGCTGTTGGTGGATCATCACATTAAAGGGGCCATGACATGGATTTTAAAAATTATTTTAATATATTCCTTGAAATTCAATTAAAATGTTAATAAAGTTGCACAAAAAAAACTTAGCATTCAGTGTGACACTGTATCAGCGTAGACAGCGTCAGTGATTATAATGACTTCAGAAACTGAACACATCTGTATACTGTATCAGCGTAGACAGCGTCAGTCATTATAATGACTTCAGAAACTGAACACACATCTGTATACTGTATCAGCGTAGACAGCGTCAGTCATTATAATGATTATAATGACTAGACAGCGTCAGTCATTATAAACTCAGAAACTGAACACATCTGTATACTGTATCAGAACACATCGTACTGTATCAGCGTAGACAGCGTCAGTCATTATAATGACTTCAGAAACTGAACACATCTGTATACTGTATCAGCGTAGACAGCGTCAGTCATTATAATGACTTCAGAAACTGAACACATCTGTATACTGTATCAGCGTAGACAGCGTCAGTCATTATAATGACTTCAGAAACTGAACACATCTGTATACTGTATCAGCGTAGACAGCGTCAGTCATTATAATGACTTCAGAAACTGAACACATCTGTATACTGTATCAGCGTAGACAGCGTCAGTCATTATAATGACTTCAGAAACTGAACACATCTGTATACTGTATCAGCGTAGACAGCGTCAGTGATTATAATGACTTCAGAAACTGAACGCACATCTGTATACTGTATCAGCGTAGACAGCGTCAGTGTCATTATAATGACTTCAGAAACTGAACACATCTGTATACTGTATCAGCGTAGACAGCGTCAGCGTCAGTCATTATAATGACTTCAGAAACTGAACACATCTGTATACTGTATCAGCGTAGACAGCGTCAGTCATTATAATGACTTCAGAAACTGAACACATCTGTATACTGTATCAGCGTAGACAGCGTCAGTCATTATAATGACTTCAGAAACTGAACACATCTGTATACTGTATCAGCGTAGACAGCGTCAGTCATTATAATGATTATAATGACTTCAGAAACTGAACGAACACACATCTGTATACTGTATCAGCGTAGACAGCGTCAGCGTCAGTCATTATAATGACTTCAGAAACTGAACACATCTGTATACTGTCATTATAATATCAGAACACATCGTACTGTATCAGCGTAGACAGCGTCAGTCATTATAATGACTTCAGAAACTGAACACATCTGTATACTGTATCAGCGTAGACAGCGTCAGTCATTATAATGACTTCAGAAACTGAACACATCTGTATACTGTATCAGCGTAGACAGCGTCAGTCATTATAATGACTTCAGAAACTGAACACATCTGTATACTGTATCAGCGTAGACAGCGTCAGTCATTATAATGATTATAATGACTTCAGAAACTGAACGCACATCTGTATACTGTATCAGCGTAGACAGCGTCAGTCATTATAATGACTTCAGAAACTGAACACATCTGTATACTGTATCAGCGTAGACAGCGTCAGTCATTATAATGACTTCAGAAACTGAACACATCTGTATACTGTATCAGCGTAGACAGCGTCAGCGTCAGTCATTATAATGACTTCAGAAACTGAACACATCTGTATACTGTATCAGCGTAGACAGCGTCAGTCATTATAATGATTATAATGACTTCAGAAACTGAACGCACATCTGTATACTGTATCAGCGTAGACAGCGTCAGTCATTATAATGACTTCAGAAACTGAACACATCTGTATACTGTATCAGCGTAGACAGCGTCAGTCATTATAATGACTTCAGAAACTGAACACATCTGTATACTGTATCAGCGTAGACAGCGTCAGTCATTATAATGACTTCAGAAACTGAACACATCTGTATACTGTATCAGCGTAGACAGCGTCAGTCATTATAATGACTTCAGAAACTGAACACATCTGTATACTGTATCAGCGTAGACAGCGTCAGTGATTATAATGACTTCAGAAACTGAACACATCTGTATACTGTATCAGCGTAGACAGCGTCAGTCATTATAATGACTTCAGAAACTGAACACATCTGTATACTGTATCAGCGTAGACAGCGTCAGTCATTATAATGACTTCAGAAACTGAACACATCTGTATACTGTATCAGCGTAGTACAGCGTCAGCGTCAGTCATTATAATGACTTCAGAAACTGAACACATCTGTATACTGTATCAGCGTAGACAGCGTCAGTCATTATAATGACTTCAGAAACTGAACGCACATCTGTATACTGTATCAGCGTAGACAGCGTCAGTCATTATAATGACTTCAGAAACTGAACACATCTGTATACTGTATCAGCGTAGACAGCGTCAGTCATTATAATGACTTCAGAAACTGAACACATCTGTATACTGTATCAGCGTAGACAGCGTCAGTCATTATAATGACTTCAGAAACTGAACACATCTGTATACTGTATCAGCGTAGACAGCGTCAGTCATTATAATGACTTCAGAAACTGAACACACATCTGTATACTGTATCAGCGTAGACAGCGTCAGTCATTATAATGACTTCAGAAACTGAACACATCTGTATACTGTATCAGCGTAGACAGCGTCAGTCATTATAATGATTATAATGACTTCAGAAACTGAACGCACATCTGTATACTGTATCAGCGTAGACAGCGTCAGTCATTATAATGACTTCAGAAACTGAACACATCTGTATACTGTATCAGCGTAGACAGCGTCAGTCATTATAATGACTTCAGAAACTGAACACATCTGTATACTGTATCAGCGTAGACAGCGTCAGTCATTATAATGACTTCAGAAACTGAACGCACATCTGTATACTGTATCAGCGTAGACAGCGTCAGTGATTATAATGACTTCAGAAACTGAACACATCTGTATACTGTATCAGCGTAGACAGCGTCAGTCATTATAATGACTTCAGAAACTGAACGCACATCTGTATACTGTATCAGCGTAGACAGCGTCAGTCATTATAATGACTTCAGAAACTGAACACATCTGTATACTGTATCAGCGTAGACAGCGTCAGTCATTATAATGACTTCAGAAACTGAACGCACATCTGTATACTGTATCAGCGTAGACAGCGTCAGTCATTATAATGACTTCAGAAACTGAACACATCTGTATACTGTATCAGCGTAGACAGCGTCAGTCATTATAATGACTTCAGAAACTGAACACATCTGTATACTGTATCAGCGTAGACAGCGTCAGTCATTATAATGACTTCAGAAACTGAACACATCTGTATACTGTATCAGCGTAGACAGCGTCAGTCATTATAATGACTTCAGAAACTGAACACACATCTGTATACTGTATCAGCGTAGACAGTGTCATTATAATGACTTCAGAAACTGAACACATCTGTATACTGTATCAGCGTAGACAGCGTCAGTCATTATAATGACTTCAGAAACTGAACACATCTGTATACTGTATCAGCGTAGACAGCGTCAGTCATTATAATGACTTCAGAAACTGAACACATCTGTATACTGTATCAGCGTAGACAGCGTCAGTCATTATAATGACTTCAGAAACTGAACACATCTGTATACTGTATCAGCGTAGACAGCGTCAGTCATTATAATGACTTCAGAAACTGAACACATCTGTATACTGTATCAGCGTAGACAGCGTCTACCACCACAATAAAGTGTTGCAGATATTAAGCAGACAGTCTACTAATCCTCAACTTATGACATGTAGGTGCAACATTATTTATAGTCAACAGAATGTCTAAATTGGACCATCAAAATAAAGTCTAACCATGTTTTATTTTTCTTAATTGCTCAGAGTGATGGATTCAGTCATCTTACATCTATATCCTATCAAACATTAAACTTTAGAGTGCATTTCTATCGGCCGCTCTCTCTTTAGTCTCATCAGAGCTTCTGCCCTTGATGAGCTGCTTAATTACAGATATTAAATTAATTTGCTATCTGCATGCATAACGTGCATCTCTAAGGTGAATTGACTTCTAATTGGAGCGCTTTGGCTCGTTTTCTGCCCTTCATCGTTCTCTCATGTGTCTGTACATGTGACACAGGCTGCACTCCAGGGGATGTTTAGCCTTCGTCTCAGAGATGTTTGCGTTTTTTTCTTTCTGTATCATGAAGATGCTGTGTGCTTTACCATGCAGAGCACGGATGCATGTTAGCAGTGGTCGATTAGTGCTTCTCATATTAGAATAGGACAGGACAAAGCATCTTAACTTCAAATGTTCAGCTTTAAGTCACTTAAGTCTCGGTTACTTCAGAAAGTGTAAAATCTGTTTGTGTCAGTTTTTCTCTCTCCTGTAGATGTTTGTGATTGTAGACTTGAATAATTGCTCCTGCAATGTTGTTGGTGTAAATTGATTTCCAGTTTTCCAATTAATGAGCGTGCCTGCAGATAAAGCTCTTTCCCCTCAATCAACGATTCTCCTGTACTGGGGTCACTGATAACATGCTTTCACAATAAAAGCAGCTCATCTCTGATAAGACTGTGTTTGGCTGATAAAGGTCAGGAAAACTGCTGTCTGATATAGAGAGGTCACTGGATACACTATATGAAACCTGTCTTTAGCGCTACCTGATCTCAGCCCTAAAAATAACCTAATTTAAAAAACATAATGTGGAAAAACAAAACAAAAATTAAAAAATCCCTTCATTCCATTACCCCATTTCTAAGCAATCTAACTAAACGTTTTGTTAGAATAGATTGCACAGATGCCCATCACTTCAAAGATGACTTTCTTTGCTGCAATTCAAATTTCACGACCCGACAAACAGCGACTGAATGTTCATTCGGCAACAGCCGCTGACAGGGTTAACACGCTGATTCAGCAAAACACGATGAAGTGTCTGTTGTTGTTGGTGCAGTGTGAAGTGGCCTTTATAGTCATCTCAAGGACTGTTTGTTGTTCAATCAATGTCTTGAGGTTCATGTTCGGCCTGAAGGCTCCTCGGAGACAGATGAAAATATCACTTCAATGTGCTCCTGGTTATTACCTGACCTCAAACCCTCTGAAACACAACAACGACTTTATGAGGTCGACCCATGAAATGTGTGTTTTGACACAAAGATAGTGTGCATCACTTAAATGTCCTTCTTCCTCCTCAGTTCACTGTTTTTTGTGTCCTTTTGCGAGATGCTAAAATATACTCTCCTCTGTCTGATACCTTGAGCCTTTTCAATCAGGCCATGTTTACTGGAACAAATTGAGGTAGAGGAATGAAATTACTGGATAAAAAGACTCTTTGGCATTGAATGCAGACTACCTGTTGACTGTTCATTTTATATTGGACTTGACATTGTCTGTTTGAAAATGTGAAGCTGTACGACTCACTTAAAGAGAAACTGACTGAACTAAACTAAAACTGAACTCATTTAAATCTGAAATAGTAACTGAAATGCTCTTGAAAAATCTACATGTTTTTCACCAGACAGGGATTATATGCTCTTCTATATATTCAGATGTGGTTTCATTTTATGGTGTTAAACGTCTGCTTTTGTGTTACATTAAAGAAGGACAGTCATTAAGAAAGAAATAAAGTCATACGTATTTGAAACAACATGTTTTGTAAATGACATGTAAGGGCTGATTTTACATTAGGATGAGTCTCAAATAAAAGAAAATGTAATAATAATTTCAGAGGGAGTCATTGCATACAATACAAATGATTTCAGGGTCATCTTTACCATTTTATTAATCATAAGGACATAACTAGGCATAATACCTTTGATTGCTTTTGTTTTTCAGGCAGAAAGACTTGTATCATCCCCTCAGCTGTGCTGAAGAGCCACCAGAACCAACGCTGGAAGGGTGAAGAGAATAATACATGATTATACTTGCATACACATGACATTTTATTACGTTCCAGAATATAACTGCAAAATATGAAGGGAAAGGTCACCCTAGAAATAGCGAGAACTGGACCCTAAACTAAAGTGTTACTGATATTTTATACCCTGCGCTCATGATCATGGCAGATTGAATGTTATTTAATCAAACTGAAGTCATTTCACATTGTGTTCCTAAACTTATCTGAAAGTCAACACACTGAGGTTTTCCCTCTAGGTCTGAGACTTTCCTAAATGATCACCTACACAATGTGCAGTGCTCGTGTCTCATGCTGTCTTCTGTCTGTTGTCATAGAAACGGCCATCAGCAGAGAGACGGAGGCCGTCCACGACACCGCCAGCTGAATCTGCTGCTGGAGAACAAGCTAGAATGTGAGTGAGAGAAGTTTGCCTGTTTATCCATCTTTGTGTTGTAATGATTAGATACAAGCAACGGTGATAAATGCACAATGATTCGATGAAAGCGTCATTAGTATTGTATTGTTCTTCTGTTCTTCTTGCTCTGTGTTTGCTAAAGCATGTTTTTGCCTGGATCCCGGTTTAACTTTAATGCAGTGAAAGATGACTGACAGGTAACTCATTGCGGCTTGAGAGAATCTGAATGTAAACGGCTGTATTGTATTGAATATAAGGACGAAACAAACACTCTTGTCTCATAGTCAAAATCAGTTCTCTCAATCACGATCTCTCATTATAGCCTTAATTGTGTTCGTGTCAGATCACTCTTCAACTACATCAGGACATTTTTAGGGAATGAAGCACAAATTGTAATTCTAAGGATTTTTATTATTATTATCCCACCATAAAACTGATCAGGCAGCCCAAACCATAAGGCCTAGAGACTTGAAACTTTGTCTGATGGTAGTAGTCTTGCTTGCTATCAAAGTCCCTTTCAAGGAAAGTATGTTCCTCGAACATACACCTCCGGGCAGCTGTTCCAGACATCAAGACCAAGTCTTATCTATTTGAACGGGGGAATCCTGAAATCTCAAAAACTGCTTGCCGAGTTCGTAAGTAAATAACATGTTTCAAAAACGTGAAATAACTCCTGTACCATTGGTCAGAGACTCAGTTGCCTTAAACAATTGGAATGCTAAAGCAGGGCCACTTTTACTAAAACTGCTATAACTCTTGAACAGAATGAGATATTTTCACCAAACTCTGTACACAAGCTCAATCTGAGGTCACAGTTAAAAAAAAAATTGTGAAGTTTGGCCACTTAGAGCAGGAAGCAGGAAAAAAAACATGAAAATGGATATAACTACGCAACCGTTAGTCCGATTGACTTGAAAATTGGCATGCAGTGCCTTTGTCCAAGTAGCCACACTGCAAAAAATGCTGTTCTTACTTAGAATTTTCGTCTTGTTTCCAGTCCAAATATCTAAAAATTCTTAGATCAAGAAGCATTTTCTTGACAAGTAAAAATTATTTTCTTGTTTTTAGGAAAAATAAATCAAAATTAAGTGAGTTTTTCCTTAAAACGAGCAAAATAATCTGCCAGTGGGATAAGTAAAATAATCTTAGTCCAAACTGAAAACAAGATTATATAGCTTATTTTTGGTTTGATATAAGATTATTTTACTTACCCCACTGGCAGATTATTTTGCTTGTTTTAAGGAAAAACTCACTTAATTTTGACTTATTTTTTCTGAAAACAAGAAAATATTTTTTACTTGTCAAGAAAATGCTTCTTGATTTAAGAACTTTAAGATATTTTGACTACAAACAAGACAAAAACTCTAAGTAAGAACAGCATTTTTTGCAGTGCATGTGAAATCAGCCACCGGGGGCGATTTTGCATTTTACATGGTTGTATATGATACACATCATGCAATGTTTTGCACATACACACAATATTCCTATCATATGATAGATCTCATTCTGAACAACTTTGCTTCAAGAACCACTGCTGTCAATTAAATCATTCGTTAAATATTTGAGATTATTTTAAAAAAGTACTTTTGCGAAGTAGTCCAAGGTTTTTCGCTCAACCTCAATGAAACCAGTGCAGTACAATTCTCTGGACTCTCTAGATCAATAATCATCATCAAAAAAAAAAAAAAAAAAAGTCAACATAGCTGTAACCGGGTCATTTAGAAAATGGGCGTGTCCAAGTGCATGCAAAAGCATATAATTCCTAAACGAAATAGATTAAATTAGGTGAGCACATGTGACATGATTCTAAACAAGCATACAAACTTTTATGGAAATCAGACTGTAGGTGGCGCTATAACTGTCAAATAGCTTTAAAAAACAAATATTTCCTTTGTAAATTGCCTGTATTAATTATAAATGGTCTTTTCCATCTCTGATCTTAATGGTTACAGGTTTGCTGAATAAAACATAGCACCTTTTTACACATGTGCTTAAAGTCCTTAAAGCGCCTGAACCCCGATAACTGCTGCTCGCAGCTATATTTGTAATTCTATTTTTTAACTAGTAGTATTCTAATTATTCTAAAAGATTAGAACAGCTTTAAACTTTTTTTATTCCCTTTTATTTTCATCCACCCGTCCCTTCTGTAAGTTCAAAATGTTGTTAAATGAGGAAAAATCTACTTTAAACTTTAAGCACAAGAAGCAAGAACAGGCTATTAATAATTACATACATTGAGCGTTCAGAGCTTTTATAAGCACTAAGTTCACATACAATCTGAACAGACTGATTATCTGCACAATATGACTGAAGCCCAATTGTTTAATTTTGCATGAGTGTCACGTGAATCACCGTAGGCGTCAGTACTCTCGCAAGGGCTGTGCAAGTGTGCGACTGCACAGGAGATCAAGTCAAAGTAAAGCGGCAGCTGACTTGATGTAAAGCCAATGGTTAAAGTTGTCTTCATTTTTTTAGAAATACTATAATACTATAATAGTTAAAAGACATAGCTAAAAGTTAGAAAAGTTATGTGTATCATAACTGTGTTATTCTACTTGTTAAAAGTGTACTATGCATTAACTTACAATATTGCTCTGAGCGTGTCCGTGATTCATGCGCATGCATGTCAGTCAGCGTGGCATCGCACATCAAGTTCACAGAGATCTTTATTCAGTCCACTTTAAATTCTGATTTTGGCTACCTCTGCAATGGGTCAAGCCATAGATATAATACCTGAGAAGGTTAAGTAGCCTAAATACGCTAAATCCGTGCTCATTTTAAGGATGTGCATTTTATTACATGGACGGAGAAACTATGGATGACTGCAGGATTTCATCTGACAGTATGCACAAAGGGTTTTTTATTTAACACTAAAAAGTTAAATAAGCATAGCCTAACTATTACACACTTTTCGGACCATCAGTGAGAGCAACAGTACTGCAGAACAGGTGTAAACTACTCTAGATTTCTCTATACGTTTTAAACCTTTTTTAAGTCCAAAAATTTCAAAAAGCAACGAAATTGTCAGACATTCATTTGGCGCATGTTCACAGAGGAAAACAACTGAAAAACAGCGCTTGTCCTCTCGATACTGTATGTTTGTTTTACTCACTGAGAAATTGCTTCAGATGAATATACAAAAATATGCAAAGCGAAGCAAACTTTTTTCTTAAATATCCACAACACAAACAACAAATTGTTCACCATTACAGCAACAGTAGACCCCCGTTACTATAACAAACCCCCCACCCCATGTCAGTTAAAGCTTTTTATTTAATTTATTTAGCCTATTTAATTTTTTTAAACTACTCATGACCACCTTTACTAGAAGGTATCACATTCTTGCTGTACATTAAAAGCAAAAAACAGAAGGCAAAAACTAAAGAAACATACATTTAGAATCATCATAAGAACAAACACAGCTACAGATTAAAAGACAAAGAAAATAGATGCGTTTTGAGACAGGATTTGAGCTCAGATAAAGCGGAAGCCGATCTGATGTGATTAGGTAAATTACTCCATAAAGTGGGGCCAGCCACTTCAAAAGCTCTATTACCCCTGGGGCCATATTCACAAAACATCTTAAGGCTAAAAGTAGCTCTTAACCGATTCAGGAGAAACTCTTAAAAATAATGGATGTGTCAGTAATAATTTTAGGACTCCCAAATATTTTGTATTTCACAAAGCATTTTAGTGCTAAATCTACAGATTTAGCTGTGAAACATAAGGAGTAGTCAAGAGGACTCCTAAGTCACTAAGACCAAATCGCAAAAACAATCCTAATGGATGTTGCTGCCAATCCCCCTCAGCAATCCACCTAAAGACACTGAACACCATTGAGGCGATAGTGAAAGAGCCTTTTCTTCATGAATGCAATACATATTTTGATTTATAGATTTGAATCTATGATAAAACAGCAAAATAAACTCTTAAATAAATAAATAATGTCTGATTACCTGTGGCAGTTGTTTTCACAAGTTCACACTAACAAATAATCAAATAGAGTAAAAAATAAATATATATATATATATAATAAGCATATTTGGCATGCTGTTCAATGGGATCAAGGGCTCTGCATTTGGAATTTAGCCCAAACCCAGAGTTCTCCCAGTATCCCCAGCCGAGAGTGAGGAACAGGTTGGCGGAGGGATGCAGAAAACTGTCGAGTTAAACTAGGTGAGTCAGCTCTCGTCTGTGTATATATTCCTCCTCTCGAGCTGACTAGACTGTTTGAATGTGCTCCTCCCAAACTTTGTTTATAAAACATCATTTGTCACTTGAATTCTGCATTCTCTCGAGATGCAAACATGTAAGAGGCTGACAATTAGCTGAACATATACTTGCTTAATTAGTGACACTTAGCCTACATTTTAAAATCTTTATTTGAATATGGCAACATGATACCTCATTCTACAATATTTCTATGATTAAATCGCTGACAGAGACTCCTCCCATCAGCCAATCACTGTGTGCATAGTTAGTAAGTCTGTTGACATCATCCATAGTAACGAGGTCAACCCCGCCCTTCCTCTTAGTTTCAGACTTCTGTCTGTTCCTTAGTAAAAGTTTGCCTCAGCAGCTTTGTGAATAGGTTTTAAGAGAAAACTCATAAACAAGAACTTGTAATGCCGTTTAGGAGAACTCTTAGTGGTAAGATAAAATGTTTTGTGAATACAGCCCCTGGCGTTTAGGCGAGGAGAAGTTTACCCTCTGATCTTAGACCTCTAGCAGGAGTATAGCGGATGGAGGAGGTATGTAGGTGCAAGATTGTTTAGAGATTTGTATACAAGTAGCAGGATTTTGAACTCGATTCGAAAGTGAATCGGCAGCCAATGAAGGGGTTTCAGGAGGGGAGTAACATGATCGTAATTTTTACGTCCCTTCAGAAATCTAGCTGCTGCATGTGGAACTACTTGAGAGCGGGAGATCTGAGTCTTTGATATGCCGTAATAGAGAGAGTTGCAGTAATCCAGCCGCGATGTAATGAAAGCATGGATGGCAACCTCTAAAGGACTCTCCGAAAGAAGGGTTTGATTTTAGAAAGTGAGCGAAGATAAAAAAAAACTTGAACCTATAACTAATTTGTTTGTCAAATTTCAAACAGTTATCAAACTCCACACCCAAACTCTGCACTTGTGGGGAAATAAAAGAATTTAGAGACTCAAGGTCAGGGAGATTTTTTGCCCTCAGAGGGGCCGAATGCAATAACTTCTGTCTTATCTGTGTTCAAAAAAACACATTTTTGGAGAGCCAAGATTTGACTTCGTCAAGACACGCTGATAGAGTGCTGATAGCAGACTTATTGTTTCTAGTCACAGGCACATAGATTTGCATATCACCAGCATAACAGTGGAAGGAAACGCCATGTTTCCTAAAAAATAGAGCCCAGGGGAAGTTAGTATAGAAAAGAGAGCAGGAGCTAAGATAGAGCCCTGAGGCACACCACAGGATAAGATGTCTATAGAGGAGGTGAAACTTCCTATTTTGACAGAAAGTTAGTTAAAAAACAACTTAAGACCGACGCAAGATTCCAGTCGGGAGATGAGGATCTCGTGATCTACGGTATCGAAGGCTGAGGACAGGTCCAGCATAACTAAAATCACAGAATCAGTAGCCTTTAAGATATCATCTTAACAGGGCAGTTTCAGTACCATGCAGTGATCTGAACCCAGACTGAAATGTTTCAAAGATGTGGTTATTAGTTAGGAAAGATTGACGCTGTAAAAACAGTTTTTCCATCACCTTCGAAATAAATGGCTAAATAGATATGGGCCGAAAATGATGCATCCAGTGAAGGTTTTTTAGAGAGGCAGTGGCCATTTTCAAGCCTTCCTGATTTCAAACATTTGTTTAAAAACGACACCGATAATCTGAGAATAGATTTTTCATTGAATTTAGTTTGAAATCTCATTCAAATGTACCTTGTATGTTACACCAAAATACCTAAACCTTTGAAAACATCACCTTCTTCCCTTTTGCATCCCAGAATCCACAGAGCCTGGCCTTTTGCCCTTTAGGACAGACTCCTGAAATCACTGCGCTCATCAGCAGGAGATGGATTCGTGCGACCGCAGCGGCGCTGACCCGAGGCCGGACCTCGCTGAGGTAGGAGCGCTGATGTTCACTGTTAGTTCTGTGCTGGCTGGATGCCCAGGTCTGTAATCAGTGCTTAATTAGGGGAATTTTGTTGATTGATTAATGAAGTAGTGATTCCCTTGGAGCACACAGTAAAGTCTTCACTGACAGCGGCGTCTTCCCGCAAATCTGTGTGTTTCTCATGGTTTATAAGCTGAGTTTCATTGGTTCTCGAGTGTCGAGTCCTGTACAATGAGCTCTTTCAGCAGTGTTATAACATTATTTTAGCACAACTGAACCATATCAAGCTCCTTATCCCAATATTGTGCTATTAATTTGTTATGGTACCGCCTCATCCTGTACAATGAGATATTCAGATGTCTTCACCTTCGACACATGGTCCTTTTCCTTTTAATCATGTTTGTGATTGAATGAATCCTTTATTCTCGTAGCTTTAGCGGCTACTGCCGTTGAATTTCCATCGGCTTTATTCTGGTTGTGAGCTTTGAGTTTTAGCTCGAGCTGTTAGTCTTAGCAGTTTACTTCAGAAGGTTTGTGAGCTCTAATAAATGATCTGTGGGGTATTTTGAGCTGAAACTTCACAGACACATTCTGGAGACACCAGAGACTTGATATTACATCTTGTGAAAGGGGCGTTATAGGACCCCTTTAATATTGTATAGCTGTTGAGTAATTCTGAGTGTTTTCACCACACTGGATTCAGAGTAGTAACAGTGGCTTGGGTTGTTTCTGTGCAAGATGCTTAATCAGTCATGTTAGAAAGAGCTCTCTGAGGGCGTTAATCTTGAGAGATCTTATTTTATTTTATTTGGGATAGTGCACATTAATAATACATACAATATGTAAAATGCACCAGATTTAGTCAACACTGGCTAATTTTCATCCGTAGTCCCTTTTAGCAGGTTGATGTTAAGGACAGGAAGAAAAAAACATTATATTAATACACCAAATTAAGAACAAAAAGAAAATATGAGAGCAGACTACCATACCATATCCATAAGCCACTATAAATTATCACAATTTTCATGGGTCAATAACCATGTTTTCAGCTTTTTTTCTAGAAACCACAGTTTCCTGTTAAATGTTGTAATTCTTTCAGCTCTACTGGGAGTCTATAACACTCATGTGTTCCTGTACAAGCAAAAGATAATTGACCAAATGTAGTTCTTCTTCCTGGCACATTACAATCACCTCTGCTACCGGCACATGAGATGATGTGTTAATCCTGAGATTAACATTTATATTTGTTAAGTGTGAAATGAGAATGATTGTGTCTGGACGGCTGAATTAATGAACTGAAAATTAATGCCGATGTTTCTGCTTCGTGCCGGGCCACATTACCACCTCTGCCCCGCCGTGTGTTCATTTTCAATAATTCAGCAATCATTTTTCTCATTTCAGGATGCTACTGCAAAACTAAATGATAACAGATATGTATTGATTATTTTTTATTTTGCCTGTCAAGGCTTTTTCAAGGTTTTTTTTGCAGTGCAGTGCTTTTAAATACAGATATCTCACATTTGCACATATTGAACATTTCTTTAGTCTGACACACCCATTGGGCTCTATGATTGCCATGATAAAAACATAAAATCAGATAAACATGACAGTAGGGCTGTGAATAGATTCAATTTTTTAATCACGACACCCTTAAGCACTACTTATGAAATTAAGCATACATTTATCTTGTTTAGTGTGTTATTTTGTCATCATTTGCGATATCCAGCGTTGTAAACTTTCAGATCGAAGGACGATTCTCAAAAACTATATTTTCTGCAAACTTTTCTCAAGGTAATGTATGTGTCTTTCCAAAAAAGCACACTTTGAGACTCCAAAAGGACACTTAATAACCAAATGATATAAGGAGTCCACATGATTCATATATTTATGCACAACAAACACACACACACACACAAATTACAGAATAAAACTTTTCAGAATTTAGTGTACATTGGTAAAGCAAAGACCTTGTTTAGAGCTTTTTATAGCTAGTTGACATTTTAGACATGTCAAGTTGCGATATGCCAAACAGAACCACATGAGGAAAAACCTTAAACACCTTGACCTGATTGCATATACTACAGTACACGGATCCATTCAGAATTACTACATACACATGACAGATAAAAATATTATCCTGAAAGTGTGTGGAAACAACGTGAATGAACTGAAATGTGTCTGTGCATATATACAGTGTGCGATCAGTGTGTCGAGAGCGCTCATACATGGTTTGTTTGTGCATCAATATAACAGACTTATTGTACGACTCCTGTACGTCACTGCAATCGTCTTTACCTTGATTACAGTCCGCGTCCATTAAAACCTTACTAATGAGATGCTGGTTTGCTTTATCCAGCCGAGAAACGCAGTTTGCATGTCATCTGGCTGTACTGGTTTTGTTCAGTCTGTCTTTCACACAGTGTGATGCATGATGCTCATGCTCTTCAGAAACAATCACAGAACAGTGTTTTAAAGTGAAGCACACACTGGAATAAATAATTCGCTGAAAACTGGCCGCGATTCACTGTTCTCTCTGCTGTCTCTGATGAAAAAAGTCTGTTTTTCTTTACATTGGCACTGCTTTGGACTGATTGTTTGAATGAATTCGCTTACTGGATAATTGGACTGAAAACTTTCCTGGAGTTTAGCGGCTTAAAATGATCCCCCTACAGTGTGATAAACTCCAGACTTCAAGATCCTCTAACTCTGTGATGTAAATTACATTAATGATGCAATTTCATGTGCTTCATTGATTTATTTGCTTCATTTGAGTGTAATTATTTTAATGCATTAAGGATTTTGAATTAATTGCATGCGTTACGTTGACAGCCCTACAAGAAAATCAAACAAAAACAAAAATATATTAATATCATGTATTTTAACTGCATATAAATTTTCAGTTATTTGGATTTCACCGTTTTAACAAATTATAAACTTGTTATTTTTCTAGTTATTTAAGTAATGAATCAGAAGTCTCACATTCACAGGAAACAACTTTCTCTGAGACTCACCAGCATTTTCCCATTCATAAATAATAGGATAAAAAAAAAAAAAAATAGTGATGTAACATTTATTTATATAGTGCTTTATATAATACAGTGTAATATTTGGTCTCATACGGGGCACCACCAATTTAGCAATTTTATGAATTCAATTTTTAGCTTTTTGATTATTAAAATGTTACTAACCCATTAAAAATTAAAACAGAAAACAGAATTTGTGGAAAAGTAAAAGGCTCTACATTAATGATGAGCTGATGAGCTGAATCTGGTGTTTGATTATGCAATCATACTCATTTTTATGACTTATAAACTTTGTATGCATTTTGGCCGTTCATTTACACGATGGGGGCCTGAAAACACAAACTTTTGAAACGGTGATGTCATGTGCATAAACATATTCAGTTCTATAGTCACTTAGTTTCTTCACATGCTGACATTGACAACTACTGGCCTGACAGCATAATACAGCGTTTTTAGTCGTTTTTGCGGATCCGTGTGAACGGGGATCGTTTTGAAGACGTCATCTGCACGTTAGATACGCAAGGGAAAAACTTTTCCGTTTTTAGTAAATCGTTGTAAACGTGCCCTCAAGATGTCATCAGTATTCAAGCAAGCGTTTGCACTGGCACATGGAGAAACTTTGTCATTTTCAAGCCAAATAATAAAAGTTTAATAAATCAGAGTTATTGGAATTCTTGGTCTATTGCAAGACACAGACTAAAACTGCAATATGCATCAAATCTTTAGCCAAGCACTGTGATAAGATTACAACATTAGAGTTATCCCACTCAGTCCTCACAAACTCACACTAATACGTCGGAGGAGGATTTAATGTACAATTCGATAAGCAATAAAGAAAATCCTATCTCGCTTCCAATACAGGATCACTAATGGAAGAAAGTGTTTGAAGGCCTTGAACAAACACACCCTCCATTAGTCTATTGATGAGCGGTGATGATAATGGCTCATGTCTGCGCACACATGATGCTAGAGTCCTCAGATCACAGTTTACAGCCCATCCTCTCATGCTCATGATGGAGGATGCCGTTTTATATCAGGAATCTATTATTATTTATAGGAGGAATACATCAGTGAAGTTTGTCAAGCCTATTTGGACAAAGATATCACAGAAATCGACTCAAAATACAAAACACTGACATAACAAAGACACTTTCCACAATGGTGCAAACGATTACCTAAGCTAAAATGATCTTAACATGAAAAGTAGCTGGTTTTAAACACACTCAACCAGTCCAGCCTCAGAGGTTTTGTCCGTCTCGACTGCATCACACAATACGTGTGTGTGTGTGTGTGTGTGTGTGTGTGTGTGTTCAGGGCTGGGCGTGTAAATAATGGATCTGTTTGAAAGGTCGGTGCAATGGATCACTCAGCAGTAAACAGGTCACAGCTCAGCCTTCACGTCACTCAATCTGAAGGTTTTCTCTTCAGTCGCTGGTGTGTTTGTGGGGCAAAAGCTCTGTTTCCTGCATCCAGCTTTAGACTGTGTGTTGAGCAGATGGTGACAGTCTCTGTGAAGAACTCTAACAGCTTTATTTCTGTGCTGTGATTCTCTGTTTGTTCTGATGACAGCCGTCAGTACTTCAGCATGATGTGCCGCATTTATATATAAAACACTGTGTATTATTCAATTGTGCTTCTTGTTTGAAGAACTGTGAAGTTGTGGAACTGCTGTTGACAGAATTTTCCACTGTTATATTGAATCTCCAGATCAAAACGCAGGCGAAGAAGAAGCAGAAACACGTGACAGAAGCATTGCTTGTGCTCATGGAAAATAACACGATCATCAAACGTTCATCAGCATATAAATCAAAACTGAATGAAGAGTCAAACCCATGAAGAGAGAACAACTGTGAAGCTTTGGGGTGTTGATGGACTCGATCTACTCCAGTGAAAACAGAATAACTATTTAAACATAAAAAAACTAGTTAAGATGTAAATATGAAACACACACAAACCGAGTGATGAACAGCCATCACTATTACTCATCACACAGTTTGGCTTCTCTGCATTGGTTGTTGAGTACAGGTGTAACAATTCACATGTTTTCCTGATGCATCGATTACAAATCCTGCCAGTGCATAAGCATCGAACGTGAAACATGGATTTCTGAATCATAAATTCAAATGTTAAAAATATAAAATGAAGTGCAGCTCTCTTTTCAACTCAAACATGCTCAAACTATCGCATTAAATAATAATGTAATATTTGGATTAGTTTACTGACTCCCATGATCACTTTAAAATGTTAAAAGTGTTATTTCCAAACCAAGAATATTCACAGAGATTAATATAAATGTTTGTAAAAAAAATAGAATACTTTCCTTGGTCTAAAATATTTTATCAGCACATTGCACTCTTTGTTATTTTCCAAGCACCCTGTATATGTTTTATGTGTTAACTTTCAAGTTTCTTAGTGCAATATGCAAGCTTAAGTAGTTTTTTTTTTTCTTTTTTTTCTTACCTAAGACACATTCAAAGCATTTACATAATCAAATTTCATTGTGAATTGGATCGAATCATTTTGAATTTGCAAAAATCATTCCTGAACCAAATTAAAACAATTTTAGCAAACGCTCATATGGGTCGTATTTCATTTCATTGAATTAAAATAAAAGTGTCCTGTTGTTGATAGGGGCGCAACTCTTTGAATCATTAATCAAATGAATCAAATTCATCTAGAAGAGTCGTCTAAAATATTCAGACCCCTATCATTGTGTAATGTCTTTCAAACATTATGGCACAATAAATGACTCTTTTCATCACTGCTGCCACAGGACAAACTGTGCATTGCATCCAATTTTAGAAAATGATGTGGTGCAATACAATGTTGAGTTTAGTCGGGGTCAGAGGGGTCCAAGTTTGTTGACATGGTGTTACTGACCCCCCAAACCTGCCACTGTTAAATTCTTGAGACTGTCCTCCAAAAAAAATTACCCTATAGGTCGTTTTTCAAGCACCTTATTACGACCTATATTTACATTTTGAAGTCATGCGTCCTCTAGCGGGAGTAAAAATAATGACAGTGTCGTGTTACATCTGTCGTCATGAAATGACGGCAAATGTTTTCTATGGGTGAAAGATCTGGACTGCAGGCTGGCCATTTCAGTACCCGGATCCTTCTTCTACGCAGCCATGATGATGTAATTGATGCAGTATGTGGTCTGGCATTGTCATGTTGGAAAATGCAAGGTCTTCCCTGAAAGAGACGACGTCTGGATGGGAGCATATGTTGTTCTAGAGCTTGGATATACCTTTCAGCATTGATGGTGCCTTTCCAGATGTGTAAGCTGCCCATGCCACACGCACTCATGCAACCCCATACCATCAGAGATGCAGGCTTCTGAACTGAGCGCTGATAACAACTTGGGTTGTCCTTGTCCTCTTTAGTCCGGATGACATGGCATCCCAGTTTTTCAAAAAGAACTTCAAATTTTGATTCGTCTGACCACAGAACAGTTTTCCACTTTGCCACAGTCCATTTTAAATGAGCCTTGGCCCAGAGAAAACGCCTGCGCTTCTGGATCATGTTTAGATGTGGCTTCTTTTTTGACCTATAGAGTTTTAGCCGGCAACGGCGAATGGCACGGTGGATTGTGTTCACCGACAATGTTTTCTGGAAGTATTCCTGAGCCCATGTTGTGATTTCCATTACAGTAGCATTCCTGTATGTGATGCAGTGCCGTCTAAGGCCCGAAGATCACGGGCATCCAGTATGGTTTTCCGGCCTTGACCCTTACGCACAGAGATTGATCCAGATTCTCTGAATCTTTGGATGATATTATGCACTGTAGATGATGATAACTTCAAACTCTTTGCAGTTTTTCTCTGAGAAACTCCTTTCTGATATTGCTCCACTATTTTCCGCCGCAGCATTGGGGGAATTGGTGATCCTCTGCCCATCTTGACTTCTGAGAGACACTGCCACTCTGAGAGGCTCTTTTTATACCCAATCATGTTGCCAATTGACCTAATAAGTTGCAAATTGGTCCTCCAGCTGTTCCTTATATGTACATTTAACTTTTCCGGCCTCTTATTGCTACCTGTCCCAACTTTTTTGGAATGTGTAGCGCTCATGAAATCCAAAATGAGCCAATATTTGGCATGACATTTCAAAATGTCTCACTTTCAACATTTGATATGTTATCTATATTCTATTGTGAATAAAATATAATTTTATGAGATTTGTAAATTATTGCATTCCTTTTTTATTCACAAATTGTACAGTGTCCCAACTTTTTTGGAATCGGGTTTGTACAATCGACAGGTGTGTGGTCTCGCGGTCCAGATGAATCTTCTAGTGTGTGCTAAAAATCAGTTAAAACTGCCCTTATGCCTGTGGTCTCCCACAGTTTTAAAATCGTTTTTTGATTTGAAAATCGTCTAGTGTGTGGCCAGCCTTACTTACCATGGTGAAAAGGGTTCTTGGTTTTCTGTAGTTGTGGCTCAGTTTCCTACTTCAATCTGCATCAGTGGGATTTTTTCACCTGTTTTATAACAAACTTAAATGAACGCCAGCATAAAAGACATTAACATTGGAGACAAACCAAAGCGTTGGTGGCAGAAGTGTAGTCTGAGGTTTGGAGCTGATGTGTAGCTCAGAGCCGGAGTTGGAAGACATGGCTCTGTTAGCAGTTGAAGGCCTATTTGTCATTGTGACTTGTGGAATCGCAGAGTAAGCACTCTGGACGATTGTTTCATAATTTCTCACACCGACTCGAGTGTTGAAAAAAATATGACAGCTTCATCTCTGCCCCCCATCTCTTGTTTCCCCATCCGTCATTGGGTCTCTTCTAATTAGACGCTAACGGACGGTGGGATTTACGGGTAGTGTGTGAGGGAGCATTGGGAACGGATTGTAATTCACAGTCCTGACTCCTACATTGATCGACACGCTCTCTTTTAACAGTGCTGGCATTAACCTTTTAGCTTAGTGCTTACTGGTATTCTAATGGTCACAGGCGGGTGTATTTCTTCACACATTTGATCCCATTCAATCCCGAAGGCCTGCAGTCCATTAGCACTGTGTGTCTGTGCATGTGTACCTGCAAAAACTCATAAAACGCTGCTTTGAAATTAGCCATTGATTTTTGGTTGAGGAGCTTGATGGCAGAGATTTATTGCGGATGTCTGAGGCTGACAAAGTGACTCATTTTTGGGAGCCACAGTGAGTGTCAGAGGAGTAAAGAGGAGGTGGAGTGGAGACAGAGAGAGCTGTGAGATGATTTGGAGTGTATTAGTGTAATAAATGAGCCCGGGCCGAGCCGTTGGCCCGCAGTGAGAGGTTCTGCTTCACTCTACACGCTCCACTATGATAGATGCAGATCATTACAGACCAACACGTGCTCACACTCCACACGTCTCACATGGACAGTGAGCATGTTTTCTGATCATTGTTGGTTTTAGGTTGCCTTTTTGTCTATTAGTATGATATTTTGCAGAACACTCAACCGTCTGCCACTGGTTTAGACTGTCTGTAAACTTATGACATTTGAAAGAGCCAGTGATGTTTGACGTCATTGATGTCCTCGCGATTGAGATTTCAGAGCGATGGCAGAAGTGAAATTGGTCTAATTCACAAAGCGTGCTGTAATGTTCTGGGTGAATGTTACTTTAAGACCCATGTTTGGGGTTTCCCAGAGCCTTGCACTCATGGAGAGAGTGACGGAAGTGAATAAATGCTGTGTTATTCTGTTATACAATCCTAACCTGTGTCATGGATCATTTAAAATGCTCTATGGGTTACAGTGCATACCCACAAGTTTGTGTGTGAAATCTGCATACACATGTTTTCATGAACAAATCACGATTAACCAATGATTTCCAGAATAAAATTGATTCTATATTTATGAAAAAATGTAGGAAGAAGTGAAACCCAATGCTATCTCACAACCCATTCGTACATATTTTCCGAGGTGGCTAATTCCTACGAATTCGGACAACGTCAATCAAATGAATTCATATGATTTGTCTAAACCTCAGCGACAGATAGGTTTAGGGGTAGGTCATTTGTACGAATTCATGTGAATTTGGCAACTCGTAATATGTACAATTTAGCAAAAAAACACACGGATTCATTTTACAAGACAGTACTATTTCAGTCGTTCTACTTTAAAAGTTTGCGTTTAATACAATGTGTTACTTGCCATTTCTTTGTAATTATTTGTGAAATTTACTAGAAATTTCTGAGTAAAAAATTTCAAAGTAAATCCTACACCAAATCTTTTTTAAAGGAATGATTGTGTGGAAAGCCCTTATATGGAGATGGATTGGATTTTATGCAAATTACTAAGTCTGTGCACACAACTGCTCATTTAGAATACCCCAAATTCATTAATATTACAATGAGGTTATGAACAAATTCATGTGTGTATGCAGGTATTGTGAAGACATTTTTCGTGAGAAGTTCTCCTGTGCGTACAAATATGAAAGAGTCACGATCACATGCAGCTTTTTGCGTAGCGATCGTCTGCAAGCTGCAACATCATTACAAATAAAAAGGGAACAAAAACGTTTACATGATATGCACTTACGCACCAATTGCCAACAAAACACAGACATCTGATGCAGTTTTACTCACCGCCTGCGGTTCTGACTCATGACCGGGATCTATCGCTGGGACTCAAGTCTCAACTGATCTGCAAATCCAGCGCCGAACTGGGACTTGTTTACAAAGCATTCATCACTGAAATGCCAAGAACAAACAAACATACATGCACAACTCCGTTGCTGCCCCGGAAAAACAAACTTCATCCATTGTTCCCTTAACGCTGGGTTCTTTGGGAAGCTGAAAAAGGTAATCTTTCCCTCACAACCAAAAACACACTCCTTTGGTGATGTTGTTGAAAAATCTCTCGGATTCCGTATCCCGAACGAAGTGCATTGATGGGCGTACTCTTGCTCTCGCTCTGGGTGATATGTGTGTGCACACACATTATCAGGGAGAAGTGCCTATACAAGGAATTCCACAATTATTGAAGTGATACAGGGCCATACTCGAGAAAAAAAAAAAAAAAAAAAACTTTCCAAATCTTGTTATACATCCAACTCGTGTTTTGAAACTTTGGCCATGTTTAGCATGAGAATCCAACTCTTTAACAGTGTAAATAAGTCAGAATGCATGAAATAGCAATAGAACCCCCCCCCCCCCCCCCCCCCACCCCCCGACTGAAACAAACCATAGAAGTGAACCAATTTGATCTAATGCATAGAACTTCCCAATGCAATGCAACATGATATAAAGCTGTTTGGGAAAAAAAGCTCATTACTGGACAGGCTAGACTATTTTGAAACAGGTGAGCTGCTGCCACACTACTTTAATTAGTTACTCTCCTAGACTGGGATTATCTTTTACCACTTGTATTCTAGTGATTATTGTTGCAGGATAAGGTTCCTCCATAACATACATAGACACTCGCTCGCTGTTGGTATACAGTAGAAGAAAATTGGATGCTATATTCAGTTGAATGTAGCTGGCTGTGTGAGTGTATTGGATAGTTTTATTATTGTTATGGAGCCTGTGAGATTGAAGCTTCGGTCGCACCTGGACTCTGTGTTCCCCATTACACACTCACTCATAAATCTGATGGACCTGCAGCACAAACCGCCATAGTAATTTAACAAGGTCATTTCAGGCTGGAGCAATACACACACACACACACACACACACACACACATACCTCTGTAAATAATTGCTTGCAGAACTGCTGTGTAGGTTGAGTCTTCTATATTTAATAATATGATCATATTATATAAAATAAAAAATGTTACTAATATCAGAAAAGTGTTTTTATGTCCATTGCAGATCTTAAATTTTAAAAGTTTGTTTGTTGTTAGTTGATATTATTGAAATGAAAAATTATTTTCATAATAATTTGTATTAATTATTAATTAGTTATTTTTTATTTAAAAAGAGTACTATGAAAAATCTGGGAATAGGGAACAGGGAAATCCAGTGCTTTTGGTGGAAAAGCCTAGAATGAATGCTTGGAGCTGCGACATAGGCATTTCCTAATGCAGTACTTCATGTCCCCTACGACACGTTACAACAAGACCCTTCTGACCTGCTTCATTAATAATATCAAGCTCCTGAATGAGCTGATTCAGAAAACTAACCAAAGCATTCCTCTTTTGCCATGGGCAGACTTAAGGACAGGGACAGATAAGATCCATTGGATCTTAAAATCCGTGCTCAACCATTGGAAACTAAAAACAAAAAAGCCGTTGAACAGTAGTTAATCTATCCCAGACTTTTGAATTAACCCCAGTTCAACTGAAGCCTTTTAGATAAAGGGCTATCTTTTATTCCCTCACACTTAGTAAAACCTCATGATCAGAGGACCCTTTTAGCAGATCTCTGTGCCTTTTGGCAAACTCCAGGCTGAGGAGTTGTTTCCATCTGGCCACTCTACCATACAGGTCTGATTGGTGGAGTGCTGCAGAGATGATTGTTCTTCTGGAAGGTTCTCCTCTCTCCACAGAGAAACGCTGGAGCTCTGTCAGAGTGACCATCGGGTTCTTGGTCACTTCCCTAACTAAGGCCCTTCTCCCCTGATCACTCAGTTTGCCCGGGCGGCCCGCTCTAGGAAGAGCCCTGGTGGTTACAAACTTCTTCTATTTACGGATGATGGAGGCCACTGTGCTCACTGGGACCTTCAATGCTGCAGAAACTTTGCTGTACCCTTCTCCAGATCTGTGCCTCGATACAATCCTGTCTCTGAGATCTACATGCACTGTTAACTGTGGGACCTTATAGACAGGTGTGTGCATAGATATTTAGGACTTCTTTGAGAAAAAATTGCATAAACTTACAGGTACTTGTGCAATCATCATGCATGTTTATCCAATATGCAAGCTATATAAAGCACAGGTTTTGTAGACAAGTCAAAAGTCCTGAAAATACCCCCTGAGGCAACGGGAAAGAAATCTGCTCAAGCATATGCAAAAATTGATATGGCACAATGGGAAGATATAGTTTTCCCCAGGTGCACCAAGTTTCCATGCTGTTACTATCGGTTTCTACATAACATTTGGGGATTTTGGCAATATGGCCAACAAGATTTTTAAGAATTCCTTCAGATATTAAATTCCCACTATAACTCCATCAGGGTCAAGTCTGTTGTTAACGACCAGGGCATAGACTTCCTAGATACCATGAAACACAAGGGCCCCAACAGTGTTTCATACGATGGATTGTGCAGGCCTGATTATTGAGGTTTGCAAGAATTTGTACTCAGGCTACCGACTTCCAGGAAGCTAAGCAAAAAACTGTTAGACTAAGCAAGTGGATTAGAAACAAACATTTTGTAAACACTAGCATCAATTCCAGAAAGTGGGGTATGACCCTTCTTGTTGCCTATAAAAGAATGATCAATTTACAGAACGTATTAGTCACGTGCAGTCACATGTCTAATGCCAGGGAAAAACATGCCCACTACAACGGCCTCTAGTCATCTAACCCTGGGGTCGTCAGGGGGCATTCTTCATGCCAAACATCCCTTCAATTGCCAAGAACAGTATTTATGCAATTTCATACAGTAAGTGAAAAAACAGTACATGGGCCAAACATGCAGCTCTGTCAGAACATGCTTACATCGGTATTCATCCAGGCTCAAGTACCTAACATCACAAAAGGACCTTAATGGAGCATTTTCAATAGAGTATTTACATTCAGAGAATCAATCATAAACCGACATGGACAGACCGGCAAAGACTGAACATGGAACAATTGTGGATAAGGAAGGTAAATACAAAAGTACCAAATATCTTAAATGAGTGTGAGGAGTATGCGTAGTTCAAACTATTTTTCTTTTCTGGAATGTTCCTGGTGTCACCATTATGTTCTGTTCATGGACTTTCAGTTTGTTGTCACTCCTGTCTCATGTTCCCTGTTCCACATTGCCGCCACTCATCAGTCACCATGGACACTAACAATCCTCACAGCTATTCATCATTTAGCTTTGTGTATTTAAGTTCCTGCCTGAGTTCAGTTCATGGTCCGGTATCGTCTCTGTGTTTGCTATTGCCTGTCTGCCTGTCTTGGATTTATATTAAACTTCATTGTATTGAGCTTGAATCTTTTGCCTTTGTCTGAATCCCTGCAACCTGGAATATTTTAAACTAACCCGATATTTGAACCAAACACTAACATACCCCTTACAGAGCTTAATATAACACTGTGGGAGATAACCTCAGAATATGTCTAATGTTCTTAATAACCCTGCACTTAAACTAGACCCTAAAACTAACCCTTATCCACCTGTTTCCGGGGGCACAGCTGTATACCAATTGTATTTTTTGTTAATTAATTAGCAAAGAGGCTAGAGTTTTTTGGATCATTGTTTGATTTGTAAAGTTGCAAACCTTTATGAGAGATGTTAAAACGACACTCAGAGGTAACATTTCAGTTTAGTACATTTATTAGTTAATTAATACACAATATCACAATACAATAAACAATTTTTGTGCAAAAGTGCTGCTGCATGACTACAAGGGCGTCCTGGCCCTCCAATACATGAACAACCCGCTATCTGTACTTCACCTGTCACTGATGTGTTTCCACTGTCGGGCCAAAAGCGAGTATGTTAGTGCGTGCAATCATATATGCGATGCTAAAAGCTACTTATGCTAACCATTGCGATAATAAATAAACACGTTTATGGAAAATACCAGAGACTGCTTGAGGAACGTAGACAACTCATGTATAATTATAATCGTGTATTTATTTAGTTTAAATGTTTTATCTGTCTCTTCCCTGTGCCTCTGTTGATACCGGACTAATGCATTCAACTCCTGTTTTCTTCTCATGAGCTCCCTCTGTTGCTCTGGCTGAAAGGATAACAGTGTACTGTATTGAGACGGGAGAGATCAAACCTCCTCAGATCACTATCATCGCATAATTTCATAGAAAATTATTAGAAATGCTCAGAAATGTGATGTAAACCTATGATATTTTATTAATATTATTCTAAATGTGTAAGCCTTTGGACTTAAAAGCCTTAATGGAGTTGTTTTGTGCATTCTTGTGATCGTAAATAAATGGAAGCAGGTGAAACTGAACAGGTATGTGTTCTCTTTTAATGTCAATATAAATATCAGCTAGATTCAGCATGATTCATGTGAACTGACACAAATTAATAAATTACTGTTACTGCAACATTCTTTATTGTAAAACATTGTTCAAATATTGATGCTGGAATCAAAAATCTTTAAGTAAAGGCCAAACATTCGCAAGTTTTGATCACTAAAACTTAAAGGGGTGGTTCAGTGTTTTTTTTCTAGGCTTGATTGTGTTTTTGGGGCACAGTTTAACATGTCTTAATGCTTTGTTTTTTTGAAAACGCTGTATTTTTCATATATTTTAGCTTTATTCTACACCTCTGTTTCCACTGTCATATGAACGGCTCGTTTGACTTCCTGCTTCTATGAAGCCACTCCCTCCGAAATACGCTATGTGCTCAGATTGGTTAGCAGGCCCAGTGTATCCAGAGCCATCGTGATTCGCTGAAGCGCCCGGAAACGCCACGCCTCTTACCATTACCGGCGGTTACCGGTTACGTGTGCTTTGGTGGAAATGTAAATAATGGCGTCTATATTGCTGTATCAAATTGAGCTGAATCAGACCCAGATGAAGAGGGTCAAGCTGCAATCGTGGCTTTTAAAGGACGTTTATGAATGGTATTTCATTTAGTATTTGTGTCAAAGTGTTTAGATATGCTGTCACTGCTGTTTGTTAGCTTTCAATATACAGTTTTATCCTGATTAAAGCTTTACTGTAGCCGAATACATGACTGAGTAGTAGAATTTTTGTAAAGGTAGCGTTTAATTTATAGCATGAACAACTGTTTGTCTATGAACATAAAGTTTGTTGGTGTTTGTTGGTGTTTGTTGGAGAAGTATGCAATATAATTTAGCTAAAGTTAACTGGCTAGCAAAGCAAAAACACGTTGGTCTTTGTTTACGTCCCTGATGCAATCAAAAAATAGCAACATAATACATTTAAAAGACATGTACAAACAATAAAACGTACTTACAGTTTGGGGGCAATAAACAGCAGCTTCTGCTTTTAAAGTGGGAACTGCTCCATCTTTCAGTGAAAGCCTTTGTGTAAATCCAGCATTGAACTCGTGTAGATTCTGGAAGCTGTCTTCAGCGCCGCATCCAGTGTAGAAAATATCACTGATTATAATGGGTTCTATTATCTTTTGACGCATCGTGTCGCTTGCGTCCGGTGTACACAACTCTTCCGCTTCCACATGCTGCACCACATGGCCTCGCCCACTTTGTTGCGTGTTCCCAGGGGTGTGTTTTGTAGGGTTTATGATGTCACCAACCTGTGAAGAAGCTCGTTGTAGTCCAAACCGGTCATTTTTGTAGGCAGTAAACTGCCATAACTTTAAAGACTTTAACTTTGCAGATACTGTTTATGCTCAAGCAGCAACATTACACACTAACTAAAGTTAAAAAAGTGAAATTGCATTGAACCACCCCTTTAAATGACTGTCAGCTGTTGAATGAATGAGTGTCACATCCAGCTTGTTTACTTCGAACCAGAAAACACTCCCACTTTTGATGCAAGGCCTCACGGGGCATCGGAAACTTGTGGATAAGAATTTATCCTTTGAAAATGGAACCCTGAGTAGGAGAGGAAACAAGCTAGTGATAAAAAGATGGATAAAAATAGTGGAAGAATAGTTTTTCAATCCTGCTCCCACCAAAAATGTTATATTTTATCTCCAGAAATTTACACATTCTGTACTGTTCCTGCCTGCTAAAGCCCGTAGGACGAGGTCTACACATATTTTTCAGTCTGGTCTGGTTAGATTCGGCCTCCTTCCGCTGTCTATTGGCTATTTTTATTTTATTTTTGCACACACAATGCTTCAGATCACCAGTGACAGATTTGTGTGTGCTGTCATTATTAGATAATTATACTTTGCGGGAGCATACAAGTCATTTCTTTCTCCTGCCTTCTTCGCACATATGAGTATCTTCCCTCTCACACATGCACTCAGCAATTCAAACCTTGTTCCTACCTGGGGGGAGGAATTGCTATTATAAAAAAAAAAAAGAACTTACGCTGTGCCTTTGAGACCTGGGGATGGTGAGAAGCCAAACGTTTTTGTCATGGATTAATAGGGGCTAGCTGTCTCACTCTGTCCCAAACCGAGTGAACCGAGAAGGGATCGAGTGGGGGAGCGAAAAGAGTCACCCCTTACTCCCTGTTTTGCTCTCCTCTTTGATTCAGTTTAACTGGTGGCAATGTCTTGTAGATACTGGGATTGGGGGGCAGCCAAAATCATCTCGTTTAACAAAATGGGATCTGGGTTGGCCAGGTACAGGGGTTTACCCAGGGTTTTTGGCTGGAACCCAATTTGAGTTTACATTTACATATAAATATTAAATATGAAAATAAAATACTATTGTTAAATATTAAATAATAATAAATGGATGGAAGTATTGGAAAAGAAGGGGGCTGGAAGCAATTGAAGTAATAGGTTTATGCTTGTCTCTTGTAGATTGCAGAATGGCAGTTTAAAATTTAAACACTTAATACGTTTATTATATCAGTGTATAAAAGCAACACACCACCTCAAAAAACTGAGAGAGATTGAGGAAGATCCAGGGACAAGGACTTTCTTGGGAGTGTCAAAGCAGTTGTGTCCCAGCAGTCTTAACTCCAATCACAAGTCGGCAACATATGGGAATGTGAGGGATGGTTGTGTGGCTGTCTGGAAATACTGAAGATGCATTTCCAGAGACTGAATATGGAAGTGTGGGGGAACTTTGTAAGATGGACTTATCAGAGGGGAACAGAGCCCTGGAGATAACTGTCAGATGGGCAAGGAAAAACCTGAACAATATGACGGAAGAAACTCTTCAAGCACCAAAGGAAATTCAGGAATTTCTAAGAGGAAAAAAGGAACGCCAGAATGGACAAGGACACAGCTCAAATGAACAACCCATAGAGAATCCTATGGAGCGGGAAGGAAATGCAGGACAGGAGGAGCAATGGGGAGAACAGCAGGAAAATGAACTAGAGGAGGGAGACAGGATTGAGAGAAGCAACCAGGGGGAGAAGACAGGGGAGAATAGGTTGGGGTGCAGTTCAAAAGGGGCAAGAATTTGAGGGACATGTTGGTACACAGCAAGTTGGGACCCCAAAACCAGAGAATACCTTGTAAGGTATATGGGAGGAAAGTGAGATGGGAGAAAGGAGAAAAGGGAAGAATAACACAGGTAATTCTTTTAAACAGAAGAAACTGTGTTCATTTAATATTCTGTGCACAATGCGGGAAGAGATATGTGGGGGGAACAAAAAAACTCAATACAACGAGGATGTCCATGGATGAGATAATGCATGGTGAGATAAGAGGTACATGGGAAAGGGCACATTGTAGCACACTTTGTAATAGATGGAGTGGAGAACCTGGAAGTATGGGCACTGAAACACAACCCTAATTGGAGCAGATAGGATATGTTAAAAAGGAGAGGCAATGGATTGAGAAATTGGGAACATGGTTGTGGCTTTAAAAGCTGATTTTACAACATTTCCCACCTTTTGATGCTTTGGCTGAAGAAAACATAAAGTCCCTGGACCACATCATAGCACTCCTTGATCGCTGGGAAATGTTGACAAGCATCATTTAACACCAAATTCAAATGATGTGCTGTGTAATGTATGTATGCAGCTTTGAGCTCTATGTTTAGGATTTGTCTCTGCTTCCTAGAATAAATTCCACTCATGACACTAGCCCCGTCGTATCCTTGACCACTGCATTTTTTATGTAATAGTCCCTTACTTTGGATGAGATCAAGGATTATGTTGTTGTTGTTGTTGTTGTAGACCCTCTGCAGTTTGATCTGAGATATTCTGGAAGAAAAAAAAACTCTCAGTGATATAAATGCCAAGTGGATTGTCATTTTCGTCTTTTTGTATGGTAACATATCTGAAAACTGACTGAATTGATCAGCTGAGTCCTGAGTAGAGTCCATTATGACTGAATAGAGTTCTGCCTCCGTTATCTCAGACACAATTTGGTCATGCACCTTCAGAGATAACGCAGTCAATTCATTCTGAATTGCTGGGCTTAAATAATTGATGTGGCTTTTTTTATCCAACAACTCTGGGTTAACAACTCAATTACTGACAAAGAGTTCCCATTGTTTGGGACATTTTCATGATGCCCTCTGAATGCCAGATTACATGAGGCTAATGTCAGAGTGACGTCAGTAATTCTTGTGAAAACCAGCCTGACTCTTGTATTCGCTGTCAAGTTGTACATCAATGGTAAGGCCATTTTTCCACATACCATATGTCACGCAGGCTGCTTTATGAGCATGTGAAGATTTGTGTGTGTGTGTTTTTAAAGGTCCGGCCAGTCATTCATTCCCACAGTCCATGATGGATGGTGGGACGGACACCTCCTGTCTACAAAAAGTCAGCAAGGCTCACAATAGGCGTGGTCCATATTTGGCGAGAAACACAACCATTTTCAAGGAACCATACCCATTTTAGAATAATTGGAATAAAAATCATTTGAAAAGCATCTTCCATTTTGGTCTTGGGATAGGTTAAAGGGATAGTTCCTCCAAAAATTTTGTCATCATTTACTCACCCTCAAGTTGGCCCAAATCTTTTATTTCGCACAATACCTGAACAACTTTATTCTATAAAACAAAAGCGCAGTTTTTCAATGCTAAGCTTGAAAAAAGCAGTCCATATAATTGGTGTGCTATATTTAAAGTATTCTGAAGATCATCAGTGAATGGATAAAATTTGGGTCCGTTTCCTACAAAATAGTTGTCATATTTCCTCAGAAGACTTGGACTTGTCGGAGCCATAGCCTTGTGGGCCATGGTCCTTTCCCAATCCTGTGCCCCTCTCTCCTCCCCATCACTTCCTGTCTCTCATTGACTGTCTTGTCCAATATAGGTAAAAAATACCCAAAAATAGAACTCAAAAAGAAGAAGACTTTGACTTTGTATAGCTTTGCATTTAAAATCACCAGTCACTTGTGTACAGAAAACGAGCTGCATTGTGTTTCACAGAAGAAAAATACTGTATATTTTGTACTGTAAAATAATAAGTAAATTGGTAGTCATCAAAAATATAGAGAATAGCACAAAGTGAAAATAAAACATTATTTGGGGTCAAGGTTATGGAAACTACAGTTACCATGGTAAATACACATAATAACATGAACTGTTAATAAAACATATGGACACTGATCCTGATGAACGAACATCATGCCTGCATGCAAACCCTTCCCAGTGAACACACAACGCACCAGTTATGTCGTTTATTGTACTTCCTGCTAATTTCATGACTTACTAATTGACAATGTAACTCCAATGCTGCATGCTCGAAATTTCTTTTGCTCTTTAAATAGAGAAGTGATATCCAGCTTGTGCAATTGAAGGATATGTGCTGTGAGCACAGATAATGTCTGGCAGAACAGGAAAGTTTGTCTTTCTGAGGTGAGAGACTTTTTTTATTTTGTAACAAGTTCAAAAATAATGTTAGAATAATGACACTGACATATACCTTGAAAACTTCCAACCCTAACACGATAATTTGTTTACGAGGTGGCTAATTTGAACGAATTTGTACAATTTGAATCAATCAAATTTGTATTAATTTTTCAAAAAAGTCACCAGGAAGGACCACCCCTAACCCTGCCCCGAAACTTACCCGTCACTGGGGTCTAAACAAATCTGTTGCCAGTGTTGCCAAGTCTGCAGTTTTCCCGCGGAATTGGGCTACTTTAACACGGATGTCTGCAGGTTGAAGCGACCCAAAATAACATGATTTTTAGCCCCTGGATTGTGAATTTTACCAGGGGAACCCCGCTAAAAACACGCATTCACTAAATTACTGAATTTTTACCTGGGGACGCCACCTGAAATGCAATTGGGCTTCTTTTGAGTATCAGTTGGATGGGTTTTATCTTCCAAGGGGTTTTTTCCCTCCTAGGACTTTTTTCCCAGTGTTAGCACGCTGGGTTTTTCTCCTAGGGGGTTTTTTCCACCCCTGGGAGTCAGCCGACATTGGCTTAATGTAGCACCATCTTGTATATGTTACATATTACCACGCTTGTTTGTACAGCTTATTTTTAACCACTTCCCTTTTTTCTGTGCTTCTAATATGTAAAGCTGCTTTGAAACAATTACCAATTGTAAAAGCGCTATATAAATAAATTTGACTTTTGTTGTGAAAACCTGGCAACCCTGCGTACGAGTGAGGTTGTATGAATTCGTATGAATTAGCCACCTCATAAAATACTCACAAATTGCTGTGAGATTGTGTTGCAACATCTCATCTGACCGCAGAAACTGAATCAAAGACAACGTGTTTTTCTCAGGCACTTTTTACTTAAACTGTGTCTGACAGAACAGTCAACAAATTTTTACACGCACCTTTTTAAAATAAAAGTCTTGCATCAGAAAACATATAGGGCCCTATCATACACCCAGCGCAATGAGACGTCAGGCGTGACACAAGTGTTTTTTTGCTAGTTTCAGCTCGACGCAGTTATCATTTTCACGTCCAGTGCCACGTTGTTTAAATAGCAAATGCACTCATGTTCATCTGTTCGCCCATGGGTGTGTTTGTTGGCGTGTTGCTATTTTGAGGAACTGAAAACGACTGCGCCACTGACCAGCTGAAACCTGCTGTAAAGTCAATGGAGCAGTATATTTGATGTTATTTAAAGGGTGCGTTAGTAATATGCACCTATAGGCGGGTGCACAACGTGCTTACACTCTGCTTTTTACACACACAGGGACGCGCAGCAGCACACAAACATGCCAAATATTACAAATAAAAGGATTCCTCTCCCACAATTGGCTCTAAAAGGGAATAGGAGATGAGACTCTGATTGGTTTATTGCACGTTACACCCAAAACACACCCATGACTCATTAAGAGAATAGAGACAACCCTTTTAGACCATGCACCGGGTGCGCTGACCATTTTTTCCATTGTTAAACTATCAAAAGAGGATTCGGACACACCCTAAGTGCACCTGTGATGAGCTTCAGACCATGTGCTTAGATTGGTAAAATAGGGCCCTTAGAATGACGTATTTTGGTTTTGTTTCTTTGACTACACACCACGCAATACAGTATTTTGACCCACCAAATGAGAAACACTGATCTCAGAAACAAAGCTTGAATGCTTCTTATTTTAAGTAGTATGTATGTTCTGACATCCTAGCTGAATAGGTTGGTTTCACGTGACGTCACAGCAGCAGCGCGAATGTGTCCGGAGGGCAGGGAGTGATGTTTCTATATAGGAATCCTATCAAAAACTCAATATTCGTATGTTTTGCGTTGTTTATGGTTGCTCAAATCGTTAAAATCGAGAACCCAGAAGGTGTTTTTATCGTTTACATATCTTATACCGTTTTTTATAACTTATTTAGTTTTTTTAACTTTAAAAGTTGTCGCCTTTTATAGCGTTTTGCGTCTGCTGATACTGAAATGAATATGGATACCTGCTTACCTTTTGTTTTTGAATTGGTTAAATATTCACATTCTTCATGCTATCGTTTGCAGGGAGGAGAAGATATTTTATCCTATTGAATGATAATTTGGTGTTTTAACTTCATTTTTGTAGAATTCCGTTCATGTTGATCTGGTTACCATGAAAACAGTCACGCGCTGCTGCTTCAGCCGTCGTATTGTAGAAAATGTCCAAATAAAATAAATGTTTAACAAGCTGACAGAAGTCGATGCATTTCTTTGTTGGAAGCGTGTAAATGTAACTAGTTTTAATGTTGTTTTTGTAAATATTCACTTTCCCATATGACCACGAAGGAGAATCGGAGGGTCACATTCAGGGACAGACACCGACACGCTGTATTTTTGTATTTATTTCAACAAATGACAACCGAAATCAAACCTATAGAAGCTCATCAACAGTTTTGAAGTGGCTGTGTGCAAGTTATAATCATTCACAAGCGAGTGAGTCATACTCACAAACAATGTTAATTAAATATTACACAAAAACCAAATACAAAACTCAGCTAAGTACAGTATGTGTTTATTTTGAGTGAAAGATAGTGGGTTTATTTAGTGACATTATTACATTTGCTAGTCTCACCTTCTCAACCAAGGCAAAAATTGTATTAGCAGTTTTTTTCCCCCCGAACGATATCGTGAGTTCCTATTACAGTTCTCGATTCAGCATAAATGACCAACAATGGCGACATTTTTCACAATCATGACAGAAAATTAAAATACTGCCCTTAACATCACTTGCAGAAAGGCAGCGCGATATAAACAAACCCAGACTAGAACTGAACACGGCGTTACGGCAGCTTAACATCCTCTATATCTGCCTCCTCGATGGCAGGAAAGTCTTTTAATTCAGTGGAAATGTCGCTCCTCTTCATAACATTAGTATCACGTCCAACATATGTTGTGATTTTCTGTCTAAATCAGCACAGAACGGACTTTTCCCCATCTCTTCCATTCTAATTTTCACTGCTTGCCCTCCACCGGAATTTCGCGCGTCACGAGAACCACGTGACTGAAAACAACCTATAGAATACTTAGGGTAAGAGATTTGGAATGAACCCTACCCAGAGTATTTGAGAAAACAACAGTTCTGCAAACACTGCAAATATTTTCATTCATTAATTTATTAGCATGACTTTGAAAGGTGTGTGGTGTTATTACTCACGCGATGCATTTACATAAACAGAACATTTACTACAGGGTAAACAACATGAATGACATGTTCATGAATGGCCATCACTTTATCCACTCTATTATTCAGAAAGGCAATGAGATGAGCTAGATGCTAGATGAGTAAGACAAGTGACATGGCAGGAGGACAAAACTATAGATATAGTCTAGATAGACTATAGTTTACAGCTTGGTGTTGAATTTTAAAAGTTGCACTACAGATACAACATGTATCTTAAAGAGTACAGCAGAATCGCTACTGGTTAACACATTTCTACCGCTGCACAGTTATGCATGTTCATACCGCTCAAACCACTGATGCTTATCGACATTAAATACACTCACACTAGATGTGAAAGCACCGTTTTAAACCAGCTCTACAAATCAGGCTCTGTTTTATGTATGTTTTGAGCCCATGGTTCAGGCATTGCACATGTTGTAAACACACACACAGGAATGAGTCTGGAGATTTACAGGTGAACACTGTGTTCTGTGAGGAGACAGTGCTGTAACTCACATGCTTTATATTTGTCCTCAGGAGCTAATGTTCCCTGTCCAATTTAAGCACAAGCTTGACACCCCTGCACCCAATGCTAGAGCGCTCCTCTCGATAACATTCTTGTGCTCGATTCCTCAGTGTTTCATTTTCTGGAGGATGAGTTAAATCTGGTACCTTCATCATTTTTTAACACTAGAGCAGCATTTATGAAAGCAAAACATGAGATGCAGAGCAAAACGAAAAGAGACGTTTTAACCACAGTGTACATTCACATACATAATGATATTATTCAACAGTGATAACCATTCCTGACTACTTAATAATCATCAACTACTGTTCGCATAGCATCTGTAAATACCCTTGTGTCTAAACGCTGTAGATATGAGGGCATTTCTGTAAAGTGTTACAGTAGCTGAAAGGCTTGTTGTTGTGAGTGAGGTGACGGTGGTGGCAGCAAGATGTTATTAATAGATGTAGCTTGTCATGTGCCTGTATCACATTTTCATATTGCATTAATTGCTGTAGGTTTAATCACAGTATTATTATCAAAACTGGCTGAATGATAAAGAAACTTTATTGGGGAAAAGTTAATAGCAAAAACATGCATACAGTTTTCTGTACATTTAGCATTAAACAGCGTTGAGTAAGTCAGTCATATATTTTTGTCATAGCCAAAGATCATTTAAATGCTGCTCGTTCTCTGGTTTTGGCATGTACATAAGTGTCATACATTTAAATATTTACATTGGGACAAACGTTATGAGGATCGTTCAAATACCAGCTAAGAAGTAGGGGCCCAAGGATAGAGCCCTGAGGAACCCCAGCTGAGCAGTCTCTTGATGAAGACCCGAGGACATTGTTTCCTCAGAATACTCAATCCATTTCATTGCATCAAGTGAAAAATTAAAATATGATCATTTGGACAGAAGTTCATTGTGGTTTAGTGTATCAAAAGACAGGTTAAGGTTATCTCATTTTATCTCTACATGCTCAATAAAATAAAACATAGCAGTTTCTGTTGAATGTGGTTTTTGAAACCCTAATTGCATGGGGAACAATACATCGTTTCTTTAGATCTCATTCCGAAATTACCAGCCAAACTTTGAACTGAGTCAACAAAATAATTATCAAATGTATCTGCAATTTCAGTTATTCTTCCCTTAGATTCTATTACAAATGTCTTTCATAATGTAGTTTATTTACTTGTCAATTAATTAATCGTTTGCCATAATATTTTATTATTACTTTTAACTCCATATATGTCACGTTCAGATAAGGATGATCAGAAGGGATTCACAGCAGTCTTTTATTCAAACAAAACGCAATAATCCAGAAATCACAAGAGTAACCAAGTAACAGCTTGTATAAATTAAGACAAGATATTACTGGACGAAGAACAGAACCAAACCCAGGACTTAGGCTGCATCCGAAAACAGGAAAATGCGGCCTTCGGAGGACACAATTTAAGGTAGGAAGGCATCAAAGCATGTCCAAATCCAATGTTGGATTCACTTCCTTTCAAAAAGCTTGCGCTATTTTGCGGTACGTCATTATACTGTTACGCTGCCTCAGAAGTCTGTCCGAAATCAGTTTCATGAGGTGCCTTCATGCACAAACGCTGCCTTAAAGTCATTGCCTGATAGGGCAACGAGGCAACAAGTCAGCTTCCTAGGTTTTCGGATGCAGCCTTAAATACACAGGGGAAGATAATCAACAGACCCTGAAACAGGTGCGTAACATGTTCAGAAACCAAGGAAACTAACTAGTGAATATAGACGGGCAGTCAGACAGGGCAACCCAAACTAAAACGGGCTACTGTCTGGAAGAGTTTGATTCCAACCAGCTCCAACTCACCTGCCTGGAAGCTTCTAGTAATCCTGAAGACCTTAGCTGTGTTGGACTTGAAGCAGCGCTGCGCAGAATGATCGAGGTCAGAAAATGTAGTTTACTAGGGGGGTATGGGGGCATGCTCCCCCGAGAAAATTTAGATTTCCCTGGTGTACATATGTGCATTTTTAAGACGTTTAAAGGCCAACAAATTGGATAACAATAGCTTTAAAACCATGTCAACAAATACATGCATGCAAAGTTTTGAGGCAGCTTTAATCACATGTTTGGTAATTTCATGACTTAACTTACAACAGAACACCGACAGTCATTGCTCGCAGTTTCTTTTGCGCTTTATTTAAGCTATAATAAAGTAATTATGCAGCACGCGCCAGCGCATTTGCGCATGCAATTCTTGAGTGTGCGCCACGAGCACAGTATAACGGCTGATTGGACAGTCATGTTCATTTTTCTGAGTTTTACTAACATCATCTGACCGCAGTTCACTGTTGTTCAACTGAAGCTCACTCGTTGTCACCTGCACCTTTTCCGCGCTCATTTGACTTGCTCCTGGCACTGAGGCGAAGTTGGAATGCGCGTCTGAAAAATGTCCCGTTTGTTGTGGTGGTAAAGAGACAGTTCTATATAAATGCAGCGTTTTATTTGGTGATGTTTTAAAAAAAAGATTTTTATTTTTGGTATTTTAATGCTCTGTTGGTGGTTGTTTCACCCCCCCACCGGGGATAAAAAATTCAAACAGGGATCCCCCCCCCCCCTACAAATCGCACCCTGGGTGTATGATATAAAAGAACCGCAAGAGCAACTGGAAAGCATATGGTGCCGTCTGCTCTCTAATCACTCTCGCAGCACTTTGTCTGTGCAGCGCTGCTTCAGTCCAGCACAGCTATAGATTAGCTGGATCAGGTGTGTTTGATTAGGGTCGGAGCTGAACCCTGCAGGGCTGTGGTCCTCCAGCAGATGAGCTTGAGATCATTGCTCTGAAGTGATTGTGTCAGTCCTGATGAGCAGGCCGGTGGAAAGAATGGTGCAGCTGATGGATGGCTGAAACTATAGAAAGGAAGAAATCATTTTGATTTGAGTAAAGCTGGCTAGTCACAGCTTACAACAGACCGGAAGTCATTAGTTTCCATTGGAGAGTCACACAGGGGTTGTGTGGAGATCTGACCCTCTGTGGATGTGGCATTTAGGTATTGGATTTGAGCTGTGGCATATTTACTGTGTGAGACTAAACAGTGCGTGACTGTCTGAAAGAATGGGATGTATTCCAAGGAAAACTATGAGCATGAAGTGAAAAATATCATTAATGTTTATCTAACTTTATCCTAAACCTCACAGCTTTCATAATTCTCAACATCACCACATAACGAATTAATAAATTAATAATAACAAATGATACCACTACTGTATATCCAACCTTACCCAGATACATACAGTACATTCATGTAAAGCAGTTTACACCATGGCCTGTCTGAATACTCATTTCTGATTGGCTAGAAGGTGTGCATTTAAACCGTTTAATGCACAGATGGTTTAATGCGCTATTTTCATTGAAACACACACACGCACACACATAGATCGGAGATTGCAATATAGAGATATTAAAATGTTATAAACGTTAACATTATGATATTCTGCACAGCCATTTTGAAACAATGCATACTGAAAAAAGCGCCATACAAATAAATTTGAATTAAACATCTGCTGATTCTGTAGAATATGGAGTACGAGGAGAGTAAATGCTCATTTACTGGAGATGCAAATAGAAACACGGCGGCTTCACAAACAAACTGACAGTTCATTATGACTTCCTCTAGGGGGAAATTACAACAGTCATAAGCCAGCAGAGAGAGTTAATAATCACATTTAACAAAGTGTGAGTGCGTGTCTGAGACTTATTTAAAAACCGAAATGAACTGAGCCTAAGGTGCTTTTGTGTTGTAAGCAAATGGCAGCACCGGCAGATGATGGCCTTATACAGCCAGAGAGGACTGGTGTCTTACGCTCAGAACGATCTCCCGAGAGCAGGAGGAGAGCTTTTAGAGAGGCAGACAGCGCGAATAATGAGCCTGAGGTGGAGGCAGTTTGATTCCTGAATCTCCCGTTGGAGTGCGGCCCGCTGGGCTCAGACGCGCAGGCAGGCTGGGAGATTTACAGCCGCATGAAAGACTGTGAGCTGCTGGAGAAGAATATCAACGAGATGAGATGGAGCATCACTGTTGTTAGTGCACACACTGAGATTTCAATAAACCCCCAGCAGCGTTTGTGCTCCAGACATGAATGATTCCTCCAATCATGTGTGTTGTTGAGGAGAGTGTGTGATCAGATGCACCATTTTCACCTGCTGGAGCAGAAATCAGCTGAAACTGAACCTGAGCAACATCTACAGACCAGAAGATCACAGAGACTCAAACACCAGAGCAACTGCATAACAATGACCTGCTAGACATTTACAACACAGCAGCTTTATGAAGTAGAGATCTGCACCGGCAAACGACACCATTTCATTCAGAAGATTTGCAAATCTAGCTCCATTTTGTAATTTAAGCATTCTTGTAGCACTCAACCGCACTTGAGTGTGAGTAAATGATGAGAGAACTTTCATTTTTAGGGAAATATCCCTTTATTTTGCACCATAATAGACCCATATCAGGCACATTCATTCACATCATTACATAAGGCAGAGATTCACGTTGCTTCATGTCTGTGAAGTACAGATGTCATGAATGCTCTGACATGGTGATTTATAAGAGCAAATAAACAAGCACTGCAATCAGAATTCATAGTCATAGTTTGATAGTAAGATTAGATTTGATATTTCGACCTTGCTTCAGTAATACTGTAATACTGATTTGTTTTTATTTGTATTTTTTAACAACTCAGACTTGTCTGTGAACATTCAAACCTTTATATGAAATATTTCAACCAGGAAAACATAACATGGAGTGGCTTAAACCTGCATTTATTTCACATGAAAACTATTTCTGTAGCGTAATGATGTAAGAAATGTTGTTCACAGCCAACTTGATGGACCTAAATGAAGGAGCAAAATGACTGACAACTCTGTACTGCTGCCAGCGATCGCGTCACGGTTCAGACAAACGTCCATCTGCACAGTGAAACGGGGATGTTTAGGAAAGAGTTGTGGCATCTAATGGTTTAGAGGAGAATAAAATCAATAAAATCACCTTTATCCCCGTTGTACCCCGCTAAATTATTATACATGGCACATCTTTGTCATTCATTAAGCACCACAATTGTCATGATAATTACAGACAGAGAGTTTAAACTTTATCAGTTTCATGTCATGCACATTCACTTTGATTCAGACAAGGGTCAGATTTACTAACAGCTCTTTTGGTGTTAAAGTACTGTCAGGATTTACTAAAGACATGCAGTAAAAAACGAGCGCTGAAAAGGCGTGGACTGAGTTGTTTCTGCGGCTGACCTTATTGCATATGCATTTGTAGGAGTTTCCCTTTCAGACGCAACATTTATGGGAGGAGAGTATTTAAATGAATCACACAATGCGATTTACTAATGTTTGCGCTCGAAAAATCACTGGTGTTTGCGCCATTATTTAACAGCCAGAAGAGTGTGTGTTCATTTAGCACCTGACAGAGGAACTGTAGGGAACAGAGAACGAGTGAAAGAAGGGAGAGATCTTCTCCAATCATGTTCATTTATTGGGATGTCAGAGGAAGACATTATCCCAACATATCATTTGCCAAAACACATTATTAATAATTTGCTGTGCCTATGTTGTTAGTAGATCACCTGCATTTATATATATATAAAAACAACTCAGATCATAATCCATATTCAAATACGGCACCAGCATTTTAATCTGTGTATCCAAAAAGCTTCTCACTTCAGTAAAAGCTGATTTAATTCCCCAACTGTTCTTAGTAAAGACTTCTCAGTTCTACTGATCATCTCAGTTCCTATATAGTGGAATGAGGCAATTGGATAATTATGTTCTACAAAGTGTAACTACATAACAGTAGCTGTCTTCTGGAATAGCTGTCAGTATATATTATATTTTTATAGGTGGAGAGAGAATTTCACCAGACAATCTCTCAGATTTCATCCTCGATTAAACATCATGAGAGCGGGATCCTGAAATCTCAGGTCATTCTGTCTCTTTCATGTAACAGTTTACCTTACTGTAGATTACTTCCAAGCTGTTTTTGCATATAATCTACATATGGTTATTATTGAACACAGTTTTCAATCACTGTATTTTGTCCTGCCTGAAATCCTGGGTTATTTATTTGATTCTTAAATAGGCAGAACTTTGCAAAAAGTCATTATTATTATAGTTGATCATAAACAGCCCTCCAGCACCTACTGCCACTGCTTGACAGTTCTTGAATTTAACTCTTAAAACTTTGTGCAAACCCTGCATCTAGAACATGTTCTTCAAATCCAGTCTTGATCTTCGGATAGACCGCAGGAATCACTGGTTCTCTCGGATCGGCAGTCGATCATCAGTCTGTCGTGTGACTGAGGCGAGTTCAGCTTCTGTGGGTGTGAGCTGATGAAGTGATGGTGAGAGACTGAAGCTCCCGAGAGCTCTGAACACACTTTGTTCTTTCTCCACCTTCAGCATGATGTTCAGCGCCGCGCGGAGCTGATCTGAATTCAGCACTTTCACCCTCTTTTTATCAGCAGGCTTTCATCTGTCTGTCTGTCCGGCTGGAGCGCTGGAGCGTTGAGGCTTCAGACCGATGCACTCTGCTGACGTCTGCCTCAGTTTAAAGGGTTGGTTCACCCAAAAATGAAATTTCTGTCATTAATTCCTCACCCTCATGTCGTTCCACACCCATAAGACCTTCGTTCATCTTCAGAACACAAATTAAGATATTTTTGATGAAATCAACCTTAATGTTATGAAGAGACGAGAATACTTTTTGTGCACAAAAACAAAACAAAAATAATGACTTTATTCAACAATCTCTTCTGTGTCATTCTCATATGTAGTTTACGTCCAGCGCTTCCAGGTTCATCGTCAGAACTGCGACTCATTATTGGCTGGATCCTGCGTCAGCATCACACCCATGCGTCATGCTGATCATGTGATCAGCTCTGGCCAATACTGAGCCTGCATTTGGACGTAAACACGGAAGTGCTGCAATGTAAACAGTGTAAAATAAAATATAATAAAATTGTGATATAAATCATCGTCAAATGCCGGTCAAGTTTATGCTTGACGTACTAAGCGTAAGCATGTTGTGAAGTGTGACTTTTCCAGCATCAACGTTTGAGCACCCACTTATTAAAAATCTTGGTTTGTGTTCTTCTGAAGGAAGAAGGTCATATACTGTATATCTGGGATGGCATGAGGATGAGTAAATGATGAGAGGATTTTAAATTTTGGATGGTGTCCCTTTAAATCTTAATTAAAAATTGTTGCAGTTATGCACAATTTGAAGCAAGCAGCTGTAGGTCAAAAGTAAGCATCACTCTTCCTTCAGGTGATCCGGGCGGACTGTAACAACAGCTGAGGTGCTCCATGCTAAAGAGAGATGCTCGTCCAGATGGCGTCACTGACCTCACGACCCGCACATATCTACACATACATATTCAACATTTCTATAAGCAACTTCTGCATGACCCAAGACGTGTCCAGTGTAAACTCCTTGTGTCCTTCCCTGAGTTTACTTGAGATGCTTGTCTCATCTGGACACAGAGTAGAGTGAACATGTGTCACTTTCTTTAAGCACTCTCCAGCTGTTCTCAGAACAGGTTTCACTCTTTCTCTCGGGCACAGGGAGCATGTGGCATTACCCATCAGACTGTGCTTTACTGTGATGCACAAAATTACACCGATAGCATCATGTTGGTCATGGTAATAAGGGATGTCATTTACATGCATATTGGAAAACTATCTCTCAAATAGATACATTAAGAGCGTCTAATGAGGTAAACAAATAAATTGCAGATTAATTTTGTTTGGCAGGATGGGCCTAAATGTGGTTTCTTATCTGTGATAAACACAAGGTGAAGTCCAGGAGATGCACGTTATGAGGATGCATGTGTGTTAATAAAGCTGGTTTAGCAGCTCTTCAGTCTGAGAAAAATGATTCAGTGCGGCTCAATATAGAATCCCAGGGTTCATGACTCAAAATGATTCTAAATGAGGAGAAATATCTGGAATTATTGCATAATACATTCATGGTTAACAGGTTATTTCACTCTTTTTCTAGTGATAAAATATGTTTACAAGCTGTTTAATTCATAACATTTTATGAAAATTAAAACTAAATCCATAAAATGATTCCATGTTGGGTACTCCTAAAGGTTCTTTATATGAAGCACCTGACGGAAACCTCTAAACCTTCATAAAGTTTTATATGGAAGCATTTCTTCTAAGAGTGAGACACTCTGGTTCTCATCGCGCTCTGGAGTTTCTTCACACCGGTTGTTCTGAGGGTCAGTCATCTCTAGGAAGTTTCTGTGATGTGGTTGTTTCATTCTTTTGAATATATTTTATTTAAATGATGTGTTTGTTTGAGAAAGCTTTTTAGATTGGTGTTCAAAATAATTTCCAAATCTTGAGGTTATTATTCAGAAAATATACTAGTTGAATAAATCACATGTAGAGGCTGTTTCAAAGCAGTTGCATTCATGTTATTTTTCATCTGAGAGCCTTGACACGGGGTGAACACTTGTGCAGACAGTTTTAAGGAGGGTTTCTAGTGGTTTCGATCTGTTTTCTGATCTCTAGAAGCGGCTCGGGTCACTGTGGGACTTTTCAGCTGTTTTCTGGTCCAGCAGGTAAACCCTTCCCTTACACTCTCAACTTTAATACTTCCAGCACATCACTACAAAAGAAATAAATAAAAAAATAAATAAAAATATGGAAAACAGTGAAAGAAAACAGTGAAGAGCAGGAGAATTGTTTTAGACTGCTAGACACTAACAACCCCCTACCCCCAACACACACACACACACACACACACACACACCTGAAGCGGCTCATACATATTGTATATGTCAGGAAAGATGTTCACTGCAGGACTGATAACAGTCTTATACACTAGACAGGGAATATGAGTCGTGTTTAATACTAAACAGCCTGTTTACAGCATAAATGTTTAAAAAATACAAATACAATCAATCATAAATTATAAAAAATGATTAAGGGTGCCTTGATCATGATTTTTGGGGTGGATCATGATCACTGGAGGCCGCACATCACAGGGGTTGAGACGTCTGTTTCTAACTGATGACTGAGACAATAAATATTCTACCTATGATTGAGATTTTAGTCTAACACCTACTAAATGTACTAAAGAGCAGTGAGTGATTGTTGTTTGATTAACATTAAAGGATTAGTTCACTTTCAAATAAAAATGTCCTGATAATTTACTCACCTCCATGTCATCCAAGATGTTCATGTCTTTCTTTCTTCAGTGGAAAAGAAATGAAGGTTTTTAAGGAAAACATTCCAGGATTTTTCTCCATATAGTGGACTTCACTGGGGTTCAACGGGTTGAAGGTCCAAATGTCAGTTTCAGTGCAGCTTCAAAGAGCTCTACATGATCCCAGACGAGGAATAAGAGTCTCATCTAGAGAAACCATCGGACGTTTTATAAAAAAAAATAAAAAATGTATATGCTTTATAAACTCAAATGATCGTCTTGCAAGTGCTTCCGTTTTCCGTATATTTCTTTAAAATGCTTACGCGGCGCCAGTTCTCTTTTTTCCATAAGTTGAATAGGGAAGGTGTAGGACATACAGCATAAGCGTTGTCTTTGTTTTAACCGTAGTTAGTCCACTTTGCCAGTCTTCGTCTTATCTTTGCTGGTCCTGTATTATCCATCACTTTATGCATACTGTATTTTTGAAATGTGGTTGAAATATATCCACTAACTAGTTTAATTGATTAGGGGAAACTGAATAGAATTAGCCATATAGGTGTAATACTGTACATATTTCTCCTTCCCGCTGTCTGTTTCCTATGCTTCTCTCCCAAACACTCACAAAAACTGACTCCATCCAGAGCAACAAGGTCAACACCGCCTTACTCTTATATGAAGAGTTCCTTAGTAGAAACTGCTCTCAAAAGTTTTGAGAAAAAAACTCCAAGCTATGAACTCTTAAAGGACTCCTAGTGCTAAGATCAAATTTTTTGTAAATACAGCCCCAGTTCTTCAGTGAGGCTGACGAGAGAACAGCACCTTCATGGTGGAGTAGGTGATTTCTGAGAAAAACTGTTGAAAGTGCATCGGACAGAGCACCACAACACACTTGTAGCCAATCAGGAGTAGGGGGCGTGTCCACTCATGATGGGGGAGGAGAGAGAGTGAGCCAATCAGTAGTAGGGGGCGTGTACATTCATGATGGGGGAGGAGAGTGAGTGGGCCAATCATCAATAGGGGGCATGTCCTCTCATGATAGGGGAGGAGAGAGTGAGCCAATCAACACCAGAGGGTGTGTCCATTCATGATGGGGAAGAAGAGAGAGTGGGCCAATCATCAATAGGGGCATGTCCTCTCATGATGGGGGAGGGGAGAGAGTGAGCCAATCAGTAGTAGGGGCGTGTCCACTCATGATGGGGGGAGGAGAGAAAGTGAGCCAATCAGGAGTAGGGGGCATGTCCACTCATGATGGGGGAGGAGAGAGAGTGAGCCAATCAGTAGTAGGGGCGTGTCCACTCATGATGGGGGAGGAGAGAGAGTGAGCCAATCAGTAGTAGGGGCGTGTCCACTCATGATGGGGGAGGAGAGAGAGTGAGCCAATCAGTAGTAGGGGCGTGTCCACTCATGATGGGGGAGGAGAGAGAGTGAGCCAATCAGGAGTAGGGGGCATGTCCACTCATGATGGGGGAGGAGAGAGAGTGAGCCAATCAGTAGTAGGGGCGTGTCAACTCATGATGGGGGAGGAGAGAGAGTGAGCCAATCAGTAGTAGGGGCGTGTCCACTCATGATGGGGGGAGGAGAGAAAGTGAGCCAATCAGGAGTAGGGGGCATGTCCACTCATGATGGGGGAGGAGAGAGAGTGAGCCAATCAGTAGTAGGGGCGTGTCCACTCATGATGGGGGAGGAGAGAGAGTGAGCCAATCAGTAGTAGGGGCGTGTCCACTCATGATGGGGGAGGAGAGAGAGTGAGCCAATCAGTAGTAGGGGCGTGTCCACTCATGATGGGGGAGGAGAGAGAGTGAGCCAATCAGGAGTAGGGGGCATGTCCACTCATGATGGGGGAGGAGAGAGAGTGAGCCAATCAGTAGTAGGGGCGTGTCAACTCATGATGGGGGAGGAGAGAGAGTGAGCCAATCAGTAGTAGGGGCGTGTCAACTCATGATGGGGGAGGAGAGAGAGTGAGCCAATCAGTAGTAGGGGCGTGTCCACTCATGATGGGGGAGGAGAGAGAGTGAGCCAATCAGGAGTAGGGGGCATGTCCACTCATGATGGGGGAGGAGAGAGAGTGAGCCAATCAGTAGTAGGGGGTGTGTCCACTTATGATGGGGGAGGAGAGAGAGAGAGAGCCAATCAGTAGTAGGGGGTGTGTCCACTCATGATGGGAAAGGAGGATAGAGTGAGCCAAACAGTAGTAGGGGGCGTGTCCACTCATGATGGGGGATGAGAGAGTGAGCCAATCAGTAGTAGGGGGTGTGTCCACTCATGATGGGGGAGGAGAGAGTCAATCAGTAGTAGGGGGTGTGTCCACTCATGATGGGGGAGGAGAGAGAGTGAGCCAATCAGTAGTAGGGGATGTGCCCACTCATGATGGGGGGAGGAGAGAGAGTGAGCCAATCAGCAGTAGGGGGCGTGTCCACTCATGATGGGGGGAGGAGAGAGTGAGCCAATCAGCAGTAGGGGCGTGTCCATTCATGATGAGGGAGGATAAAGTGAACCAATCAGTAGTAGGGGGTGTGTCCATTCATGATAAAGGAGGAGAGAGTGAGCCAATCAGCAGTAGGGGATGTGTTCACTCATAATGGGGGAGGAGAGAGAGTGAGCCAATCAGCAGTTCACTCATGATGGGGGAGGAGAGAGAGTGAGCCAATCAGCAGTAGGGGGCATGTCCACTCATGATGGGGGAGGAGAGAGCCAATCAGTAGTAGGGGGTGTGTCCACTCATGATGGGGAGGAGAGAGAGAGAGAGCCAATCAGTAGTAGGGGGTGTGTCCACACATGATGGGGGGAGGAGAGAGAGTGAGCCAATCAGCAGAAGGGGGCGTGTCCACTCATGATGGGGGGAGGAGAGAGTGAGCCAATCAGCAGTAGGGGGCATGTCCATTCATGATGAGGGAGGATAAAGTGAACCAATCAGTAGTAGGGGGTGTGTCCATTCATGATAAAGGAGGAGAGAGAGTGAGCCAATCAGCAGTAGGGGACGTGTTCACTCATGATGGGGGAGGAGAGAGAGTGAGCCAATCAGCAGTAGGGGGCGTGTTCACTCATGATGGGGGAGAAGAGAGAGTGAGCCAATCAGAAGTAGGGGGCGTGTCCACTCATGATGGGGGAGGAGAGAGAGTGAGCCAATCAGAAGTAGGGGGCGTGTTCACTCATGATGGGGGAGGAGAGAGAGTGAGCCAATCAGAAGTAGGGGGCATGTCCACTCATGATGGGGGAGGAGAGAGAGTGAGCCAATCAGAAGTAGGGGGCATGTCCACTCATGATGGGGGAGGAGAGAGAGTGAGCCAATCAGCAGTAGGGGGCGTGTTCACTCATGATGGGGGAGGAGAGAGAGTGAGCCAATCAGAAGTAGGGGGCATGTCCACTCATGATGGGGGAGGAGAGAGAGTGAGCAAGAGGAGATTTGAAGAAGGACTGTAGAAAGAGAGATGGCCGAGAGACTTTACACAGGGTTACACTGATGCAGAAAAATTGACCCAGCAGCTGGATTAAATAAATAAATAAAAACAACCCATTAAAATGACCCAACAGAATGACTTCAGCATTTATTAAAGTGTACAGTTCTACTGTTGCTCCCATGTTTTAACCTGTAATGTTCAATAGGTAAGTAACTCTTTTGTCACAGTTAAACTTACAATACTTCCACTTCCATCTTCACAAGAACCTGTGAAAACAGAACAACAAGATTTAGCTCAGTTACAGTTTCAGCTTCACTGCACTTTAACCAACACCAGCTCATTAAAAATGTCCTCACCCTTTGATTGGTTATTGCTATAAATGCAACAGATCGCTCATGTACAACTTTAAGAAACAAAATTTTGAACTGTCACAAAAGCATATCGGAGACCCATAAGGGGGGACCGAGCACTGAACCCTGAGGAACCCCGGAAGTTCAGACCCCATTCCTTAAACCAATGTGGTACATTCACTCATTAACACTAAGTTAGCTTTAACATTTATCTATGTCATCACCCTTTCCACATGGTGTTCAGTAATACAGCATGCACCTTCAGCCAGGACGAATGAACTCTTTTTCACACAGACTGTCACTAATCAGACCTGTTCGAATGAGTCCCTCTCCTCCCTTAAAGAAATGTAACATGCTAAGTTATCTCTGCTTACCATGATCATTGCACTCAGTATTTTATCTGAATACTGCAAACAACTCGTTTTATTTAGTAATGACTATTTATTAAGGATTTAATGGCACGTTCACTCACAAATGAAGAGTGAACATGAACTTACCTGACCACAGTTAACATGATGTGCCGGCCAATCATTACCAAGCTCCTGCTGTATCTTAAAATTCAACATAAAGAACGTAACATGTGACTGCCCATATTTATGAGTGGATTTATGAAAAATCAAACCCAAAGCCTCATAATCAGCAGACATGGCTATACGTAATGCAGTGCGCTGCATATGGAGTGTTCAACTTTAGGTTTAGCACTATAGTAAACTGAAAGAGTAATAGGAATGTTGCTTTGCTTGACAGCTTTAGATGGCCACTGGCATTTCATTCTAGTGATATACAAGCCTGTAAAACACCCTTTCAAACAGAAAAAGCAGAAAGCAAGCCGTAACACGAGCATATACGTGTTGTAGAGGCTCCTGGGTTTGAGCAGGACACTACAGCTGATATGGTCAAGTCAGCTTGATTTCTATAGCGCTTTATACAGTATAGACTGCCAGAAGAAGACAGCATAGTGGTGGACTTATTTTTAAACACTCTGTGAACTCGGTCACCTTTCATCGGTTGCTGTAGTTACTGTCGCCAGAGATACAGCGCTGCAGACGGGACAGCGTATCTAACTCCATTAGAGTCTCACTCGCATCTGTCACCAGAACATTCTGTCAAAGGCTTAATCTACTGAGAGTGTTTGTGAAGCCAGGCCTTTCTGTGGATTAAGGTTTATAAGTCATGTGAAGACATTATTAACAGTCACCGCATTACGAATGTCTGGTGTACATATTACAGCAATCTGCACAATGCACAAATCATCATGTGTGATGGTTAATGGGTAAGACATGTAGATGACAGTGACAGATCAGTCTGAAAATACTAGTTTATTCGACGTAAGACCCTCTTAAGAAATGTTAAATAGTTCACTAAAAAAATGATAATTCTGCCATCCTTTACATCCTCATGTTTTTCAAATTCGTATGACTTTGTTTCTCTGGAGCATAAAAGGAGATGTTTAGCTCCGGAAGTCTCAAGAGGAGATTGACAAGAACACCTTTCCAAAACAAACATGGGCACATGCATATGTATAGTATCTGCTGAGACACACCTCCTCCTGCTGAATAATGCATGAGCTCGTCTCTCTCGCTCCCTCTGTGGGATTCTGCGGCGAGAACACGTTTGAGTTTGTGATGGTATTTGACTTTGCCGGTCTCCTCCAGGGCTCCCGCGGGTGAGGATGTATATCACACTGAACTGTTGCATTTATTGATGCAGCAGCCAATGTGATATTACACCACTGCTGGACTTGAGAACATGGCAGTAGTGTTTCTGCATGTGTGACTGTAAACACAGTTGGGAAAAATACTTTGAACCTGAGACTTCTCAAACTACTCATAGTTTAATGCATGCAAGGCATCCTTTAAAAATGCAATTAGCAATGCAAGCTACTAATAAAAAGCATTTAACTACATTGAAGTAGCTTTGATAACATTGGGAGGTGGTAGGAGAGCTAATAGGAAGACAAAGATTATATTTATGTCCTTGAAGTGTGAAATTGTACAGAACTGACTGAGGAAACAGCTAAAATGAGTGCCTCGTCCATTGTCAATAGTGTAGCGATTCACACAGGCCCTGTAAATTTAGTAAAGGCTTTGGCTACAATGCAAAGAATTTGAGAAATACTGAAACACATCGTTGAGAGTTGTGGAGCCTAGCTGGAAAGTGGTGATGTATTGAATTGTTGACTGGCTGAGAGAACAAGGAGCTCCATCTTTGTTAGTTGATAGCTGTTAGATAAAGCCGCATTTTCACCGCAGGAACTTCCCCCAGGAACTAGGGATTTTGGGGTGGTACTAAATGAAGTTTCAGGTAAAAATATCCCCATCATAAAGTCCCTGCTTGTGAGGTAGTACAGTTTCAAAGTTCAGGAACTTTCTGTTTAAAAAATATGACAGATGGACTGACGACGAGGTAGCTGGAAAGTGAGCACAGTCCTACAACACCGGACTCTACTTCATGGCACTTTAGACCACAGACAGCAACTGGTCTGGGGAAAAAAGTAGGGCAAATTGTTCCAGGTAATTTCGGTGGGAATGCGACTTAAAGCCCCGGGTATACTTCACTTTCCGTGCCTGGACACGTCTCGTGCACAGTCGCGTCCGTGCATCTTTCAAAGTATACTAAACCAAGGATGCATGCAGATGACCGAGTTCGACACATGCACAGTTTTTTTTTTAACTCTTTACCAGACATCAATGGGACATTCGCTGGGCAGGATCGGAGAAGAAAAATAGTGCATCCACCATTGCAAACATAGTTCAAAAGATACACCAAGAGAACAGGAATCAAAACCGATGGAGAAGGCATGCTTCTGAGTTTACTCGTCTTGTTTTTGAATCGCTCTTTACACACTTTTCTTCGACGACTGCACATTGTGCTCAGTACTGTGCGTATTGCCACCTAGTGGACTCTTCTTTCCTGCTTGCACATGCGTTGTTGCACGCGCACCGTCATGCGGACAGTGCACGAATGCGAACGACCAAAGTATACCTGGGGCTTAAGAGTAGGGGACCGAGCACTGAACCCTGAGGTACCTCGGTAAGTTTAGACTCCAATCCTCAAACCAGTGCGGTGCATTTCCAGTGATATCCAGTTCAGAGACTAAAGACTGGAGGAATCGAGTGTCTCACAGGTTTGAGGGCAGTGGACAGGTCCAGCAGAACGAGGAGAGATGTCCCCTCTGCTAACCACAGCGTTTGAGCGACAAAATAAAAGTCAAAAAAAGCTCTTGAACTGCTCTCCATTCCTGATTTGTACGATAGCCATTCTCTTGTGCTTTGCCAAGATAAGCAGAGAAGAAATACAAGGTGAACCAACAATTGCACTGCTTAGTCAAGGGTCACATGATTTTAGTTGTGCTTGTTCAGTTCACAGTGACAGCAGGAGGAAGATTTCTCCGTGTCCCAGTGTAGATGTGTGCATTAGTTTTATGTAACAGCCTAACTGTATATAATTGTACTTTTGAGAAAGTGAAAATAAAGTGATCCAGGAACACTTTTTTCCACAAAGCACATTATACAGTACATGAGCCATGCAGAATGAGCTGCAGACGTCTGAGATGGTGTTTGGGTATTAGTCAAAATTCTTACAATGTGACCTGAAACTAATCTGACAGAAACTATAAGTGAGTGGAACAAAACTGTTTTTGCATCTTTTATATGACGATTCAAGCAGTATGAACCTGTCAGAGGAGATATGTGGGCTTTTATTTCTGCACTTGATGTTCTCTTCACTCACACATTCTTCATCAACGCAGAGCTGCCAGAAACAGCAAACAGCCTGCGGAATCAGTGCTGTGTATTAAATCAATAAGGTAAGCATTAAGATGCTAACCTCTTGACTGCTGACAGTTAGTTAGTTGTGGAAGAAATCCTCTAGCTCCTGGAGGTCCACAGTCCTGCAGAGTTCAGCTCCAACCCTCATCACACACCTGAAGCAGCGCGTCCATGTGTTCTGGATCACTAGAACACTACAGGCGGTGTGTTTGGAGCATCTCAGGTGGTGCTGCTTGAGGAGCATGCATTATTGATCACACCTGCGGACGCTTCTAGATTGGCTGAAGAAGTTTCTCAGCTATAAAACATGTTTGTGTATCAGTTAGCTCAGGCAGAGAGATTCAGTGAAACCAAGTTCAGACCTTTATAAATGGAGACCCAAAAACTGATGAACAAAGACGAGAATCTAAAACTCAACAAAAGGGCAAGTTAAACAATTTCAGCAAGCTAACAACAGTGTGAATGGATATAAAACGGCAGTAAAATATATGTACACTTGCACTTGAGTCTTGACCACTAGACTAAAAAATAAATGGAGGCATTTGGGAAATAAAGGATTTTTTCCGTGTGGCTGGAAATACAGGCTGAGCAAACACAGGGTCAGTGTTGTCAGTGTAGAGGAGATAACCTTCCCTCTGAACGGTCCAGCGCTGTCAGAAACATCAGCAGATCTCTCTATAGAAACATTGGCTCCTGATGAAGCCTGAGCAGAGCTTCTCTCCATCACATGCAGCATCCGCTGGAATAAACAAGCTCATCCAATCCATATTCATATTCACCGTCTCAATCCGTCAGAGGAGCTGATTAGAAAGAGAAAGTGCAAAGGCTTGACATGTAACATTACATTTTATTTATTTATTTGTTTTTGCTCTCCCAGCAGACTGTCAGGAGTTTAATAAGATCAGAGTTTAATGCTGGAGATTGTGTGATGTTCTGTTAATTACAGTTTAAACTAAGATTGCTATTAGGATTTACATAAAGTCTACCAATGTCATGATTAATGATGATTAATCAATGTTGTATAAAACATTATTAAAAAATATATTTTGTTGTTATTTCTTCACTTTTTACAGCATTTTCATGTGGCCATTTTTACTTTCTATTCTGAGTTTTTAAACTGAAAAAAGTGGTAACTTAAAATGGTTACATCAAAATGAATTATTCAGGTAAAAGAAAATATAATCTTCAATCTAAAAAATGCTGGGTTAAAAACAAACCAAGTTGGATTGAAAATGGACAAACGCAGTGATTGGGTTAAATGTTTGCCCAACCTGCTGGGTAGTTTTATTTAACTCAACTATTGTTTAAAAATTACTGCATTGGTTGCTTAAAATGAACCCAAGATATGTTGAAAATAAACATTTACTGCATTAAATTGCTTATTAATAAATGTTCATCTTTTGATTATTATTGTTAATAGTAATTATGTGTCTGATTTTTGATTTCCAGCCTATTTTGGGTTCATTTTAATCCAGACATATAGTCATTTTTAAACAATAGTTGAGTTAAATAAAACTATCCAATAGGCTGGGCAAACATTTAACCCAACCGCTGGGTTAAAACAAATTGTCCATTTTCAACCCAACTTGGATTGATTTTAACTCAGTGTAGTATCTCTGAATCAATATAAATACATTAATTTATACCAAGAAAACATCTAGGTTATGTACGTACAGTACAGTCCAAAAGTTTGGAACCACTAAGATTTTTAATGTTTTTAAAAGAAGTTTCGTCTGCTCACCAAGGCTACATTTATTTAATTAAAAATACAGTAAAAAACAGTAATATTGTGAAATATTATTACAATTTAAAATAACTGTTTTCTATTTGAATATATTTGACAAAGTAATTTATTCCTGTGATCAAAGCTGAATTTTCAGCATCGTTACTCCAGTCTTCAGTGTCACATGATCCTTCAGAAATCATTCTAATATGCTGATTTGCTGCTCAAGAAACATTTATGATTATTTTCAATGTTGAAAACAGTTGTGTACTTTTTTTTTTTCAGGATTCCTTGATGAATAGAAAGTTCAAAAGAACAGCATTTATCTGAAATACAAAGCTTCTGTAGCATTATACACTACCGTTCAAAAGTTTGGGGTCAGTAAGAATTTTTATTTTTTTGAAAAGAAATTAAAGAAATGAATACTTTTATTCAGCAAGGATGCATTAAATCAATCAAAAGTGGCAGTAAAGACATTTATAATGTTACAAAAGATTAGATTTCAGATAAACACTGTTCTTTTGAACTTTCTATTCATCAAATAATCCTGAAAAAAAATATTGTACACAAATATTTTGTACAATTGTACACATTAAATGTTTCTTGAGCAGCAAATCATCATATTAGAATGATTTCTGAAGGATCATGTGACACTGAAGACTGGAGTAATGATGCTGAAAATTCAGCTTTGCATCACAGGAATAAATTACTTTATGAAATATATTCAAATAGAAAACAGTTATTTTAAATTGTAATAATATTTCACAATATTACTGTTTTTTACTGTATTTTTAATTAAATAAATGTAGCCTTGGTGAGCAGACGAAACTTCTTTTAAAAACATTAAAAATCTTAGTGGTTCCAAACTTTTGGACTGTACTGTATGTAACCCGGTTCCCTGAGAAGAGGAACGAGACGTCAATCATTCAAGGGCTGTGACTCCCCAGACTGTCTCTGAGGACTGCTGCCGAACCTCTAGGGAAGAGCACTATTTCACCTAAACAGAACCCCCAATTTCTGGGAAATATCAAGATGTAATTCCATCTCTGCCTAGACACATTTTACACCTAATATGAATGTGCAAATGAATTTATGAGAAACCTATTTAGGGGACAGTTGAACAATCGAACATACAGTAGGTGCTAATGGAGCAGATAATGAGACGGCGTGAGGATGCTTGTGTACTTCGTGAACCAAATGAATGATGAGCGAGCGTGTCACAAATCATACATGCAGTTTAATAACACGTTAATAAAGCTTCCTAACTGTGTCTGGCTGCCTCATGGGGAATAAGTGAGAAAATAATCACTCTCTCATTGATGAAGGCATACAGTAACATGCCTGATCAATCACACTGCATGTTTTTTTACAGTGAGCTGTTTGTGTTCAGACACACATGCATCAACATTAACACCATGGCTTGACTTTGTGTCCAGAGATCTGATAGTCCATGTGGATTCAGCACAGGGTGAGCCATCAGCTCTGAACCATTTTAAAATGCATCATCTATGACAAATATGCTTCCTTTAACATCATGCTGAAGATGGTAAAACGGATAGGAGTGAGGACACAACCTTATTTGACCCCAGCATGAATGGAAATCTAACTCATCTGAGCTTTCCCTGACTTTCTGAGCTGAGGACGGTGTTTGATGGGAGCTGAGGTGTAAAGGTGTAATTAGAGATGGAATTACAGTTGTAATTGCATGCAGGTATTTTTTTTAATACAAGTACAATGTAAAAAAAAAAAATACATACAAAATAAGAGTGATGCATCAAATGATTCATTTACAGTAAATGTTAGTACTAACCTACTATAGGCTCATTGGAAGAACATCCCTCTCCCTATATTTATGAAAAACTAGGAATACAAAAGATGAACATGACGGCACATGCTAGTGGATGAGTTGAATCAACTCCACAGCAACTACATCAATTTATCCACTAACCATTCAGAAACGTCCAAAAGTTGTAACTTCTTCCTGAGTCTCTCCATCAGTGTCGACTCCGGTTTGAACAATGTAAGGCTGAACACCATTACTGACAATCCTCATTTTGGCTGCGTGAGATTCTCCAGCTTTGTTGTTGTTGAGCTGTTAAAGCTCCGCCCTCTTCTGGAGCAGCAGCTCATTTGCATTTAAAGGGACACACACAAAAACGGCGTGTGTTGTTGCTACTACAAATGTTGTTACAGGCACATCTTCCCAATGAGCCAGAGCTGGTTAGTACATAGTTGTACTGTTGCATCTCAGGTTCATGCTCACCTCTTAAAAAATAGCTTGTTTGAAAAATTTCAGTCTGGTTTTCGGCCATTGCATAGTACAGAGACTGCCATGGTAAAAGTCGTTAATGATCTGCTGATGGCAGCTGATTCTGGACTTGTTCTTAACCATTCTCATCTTACTTGATTAAAGTGCGGCCTTTGATACTATTTCCCATCAAGTTCTTTTAGATAGATTAATCTCTATAGGCATCACTGGTGTTCCTCTCACCTGGTTCAGATCCTATCTCTCTGGACGCACTCAATTTGTCCAGCTTAAAAACTTCAGGTCATACTCTTCATCTGTCACCACTGGTGTCCCTCAAGGCTCTGTTCTGGGCCCTCTTTTATTTATCATTTACTTACTACCCCTTGGTTATATTTTCAGGAAATATGGCATTAGTTTTCACTGCTATGCAGACGACACTCAGCTCTACTGATCATCCAAGCCAAATTCTACTCTTCTGTCTTCCTCTCTCTCAGATTGTTTAGAAGAAATTAAATCCTGGTTGAATACTGATAAAACAGAGATTCTTCTCATTGGCACTAAATCCAATTTGTCCAAATCCAATAGCTTTTCACTTTCCATTGATAATTCTATAATCTCTCCATCTTCTCAGGTTAAGAGTCTGGATGTCGTCCTCGATAGTACTTTGTCTTTTGAAACGCATGTGAACAATATTACTCGGTCTGCATATTTCCACCTACAGAACATCAGCCGTCTCCGTACATTTCTCACATCCAATTCCACAGCCATTCTTGTACACGCTCTAGTCACTTCACGCATTGATTACTGTAATTCTCTTCTATTTGGGTTTCCTCACAGACTCCTTCATAAACTTCAGTCGGTCCAGTACTCAGCTGCCCGTATAATTACTAGAACCTCTTCCACTGAGCATATCTCTCCTGTCCTCTATCATCTACATTAGCTTCCTGTTAAATATCGGATAGAATACAAGATTCTGCTTCTCACTTTTAAAGCTCTTCACAATCTCGCACCCTCATATCTCTCTGAATTGCTTCATATCTACACCCCGAAGCGTACACTTCGATCTTCTTCATCTGTTTCTCTTGTTGTACCCGCTGTTCGTTTAGTCACTATGGGGTCCAGGGCGTTCAGCTGCGCTGCTCCTCGTCTCTGGAATTCTCTTCCACAGTCTCTACAAGAAAGTGATTGTCTGGCTACTTTTAAATCACGTCTTAAAACGTACCTATTTAAATGAGCTTTCTCTGATCAATTTTAAATATCGTATGTTAAATAGTTGTTTTGTTGTATTGTGTCTTGATCTGTTTTATGACTATCATTCTACTGTACGGTGTCCTTGAGTGTTTTGAAAGGCGCCTTTAAATAAAATGTATTATTATTATTATTATTATAGTTGTTAAACACACCAAAAGTTGGACCGTATTCCTTGTCTGTCTCCACCCAGATGCTCCTGCGGTCACAGCCAGCACTCATTCCTCCTCTGTTAGCACACACAGCTGTGAGGGGTTGGTGGTGTGTGTGAATGCACAACCATCAGTGTGTGCATGATCGCTGCTCCTTATTCCCACTGAGTCCAATGACCCACACACACACACACTCACACACTCTCTCTCTGCACTGTTTCCAGGCTAAGAGCTCTCAGGATACCTGTTAAAGTCTGACTCTTTGTTTTAATGATTTGTGGGTTCACTGCTTCACTGTCATGTTGTTTCTGAGCTGCTGGACTGTGAACATGTCTCGATGTGTGTCCTCAGCAGGTTTTGTGGCTAATATTGGCAGAATGTTGGACTTCTGCTGTGTGTCTGATAAATGCTCAAATACTCTCCGCAGTCACACTCACACAGCAGATCCACTTTCATGTGTTTCATAAATATATAAACTTCAAGCAAACCCATGGTCATTTTGTCTTGTGCATGTATACTTTCATAGGAAAGAAAATGTTATTCATCAGCAATAATTGACCCATCGTCAATTGTTCCTTACATACACTATTAAAATCGAAGGTTGTAGCTTTTAATATTATCTAATGGACTTGAGCTGACATGAACTAACAATGAGCAGTTGTACTGTTATCACTAACATTAACAAATATTAGTATTGTACATTGCTTGTTAATGCCTGAACTAACATTACCTAATGAGATCTTATTGTAAAGTGTCTCTTTAAGAGCTTAATGTTAGTGAATGTTTGCTATGTGATTAGGGATGATTGAGCAGCTGTCAGCATGTGCTTGTGCGTGTGTTGACTGATGTTTGTTTAGCGCTGCTCTTGGCTGTGGTTTAACAGCGTTTATTAAATGAGTTAACCCAGCTGCTTGTGTTTATGTGCTGTGAGCCACAGGAAACACATGAACAAACACCATCCTGATGGACATCAAACGTGTGTCTTGGATCATAATGTGCACAGCTCTTCAACAAACACAAACATCATTGTTCATCTGAATGTTAGTGCAGTAATTCTATTTCTTACACATGGTTTCTATTAAAGGGGACCTATTATGCCCCTTTCACAAGATGTAATATAAGTCTCTGGTGTCTCCAGAATGTGTGTGTGAAGTTTCAGCTCAAAATCCCCCACAGATCATTTATTATAGCTTGTCAAATTTGCCTCTATTTGGGTGTGAGCAAAAACATGCCGTTTTTGTGTGTGTCCCTTTAAATGCAAATGAGCTGCTACTCCCGCCCCCTTTCCAGAAGAGGGCGGAGCTTTAACAGCTCAACAACAACAAAGCTGGAGAATCTCACGCAGCCAAAATGAGGATTGTCAGTAACGGTGTTCAGCCTTACATTGTTCAAACCGGAGTCAACACTGATGGAGAGACTCAGGAAGAAGTTACAACTTTTAGACGTTTCTGAATGGTTAGTGGATAAATTGATGTAGTTGCTGTGGAGTTGATTCAACTCATCCACTAGCATGTGCCGTCATGTTCATCTTTTGTGTTGAATTGACCCTCATTTGTGAAGCAGTCCGGCGTAAAATGACGGCATGACAACAACACTCTACTACAACAACTCTTCCTCTTCTCTAAAGCAGCCCAACATGGCCCCGCCCCCTTTGTTGTGTGTTCTCGGGGGCGGGGTTTATGTAAATTTTAGGGTTTGTGATGTCACAATCCCAGGAAGAAGCTTGTTATAGTCCCTACCAGCCGTTTGTTGTAGTCCTTAAACAGTGATTTCTGTTAAACAAAATATCTCTTTGAGTGTCGTAACTTTGCAGATATTGTTTATGCTCAAACAGCAACATTACACACTAACTAAAGTTAAAAAAGTCAAATCATAATCAAGGACCTCTTTAAAATGTCATTGGTCAACTGTATTAGCAATTAAACTGAAAATGGGATCAAAACATTCACATTATGGTTGCATGATCAATAGCAGACGCTTTTATCTAAAGCAACGTAAGTGAAAGTGCAGAATATGTGTTTTAATTTTACATGGACCGTCTTTAGATTGAAGGCCAGATGTTTAATCTCTCTAGATTAATAGAGCCAGCTGCAGTAGTGGTCTTTAAATGACAAGAACTTGAAGACAGCAAGCGTCGGATTTCTCTGGTGATATAAAGTGTGAACCTGTAAAAAGCATTGAAGTTTCTGTTATTTAATTTTATATTTTTGCATTCAGAGTCAGGTGAGTATGAAGGCTGAATGACAGAGAACTGGAGGAAGAAGTGGTCAGAGAAATGTAGGGGAAGGACGAGATGGTTGTCAGTGTTACGTCTTAGTATGAGGTCTACCTGTGTGTTGAAAACTAGACCAGAAGAGCTTGTCCAGGTGGATGCTGAAGTTACCAGCAGTGTCATCCTCTGTAAAGAGGACAGTCTAGCTCCTCAAAGGAGTTTCCGGGTTAACTTGGTGGATGATAGATGACACCTGAGTGAACTTGAGCAGTACGATAACACATCACTCAGATGCTGATATGTTCCTCAGATAATCATGGTCTAACATGAACACTATACAGGGTACAACAATCAACACAAGTGACAAAAGCGAGTACGATACAGCTAAATAAAAGTGCAACTGCAACATATCACTGAATGTTCATCCGACTCTTGCTGATGTAAGTGAATGGCCAAAGTGTATGGAGTATTCAAACTCAGACACAAAACCAAAAGTATGAGGAACAAAATCAGTGTCTTCATGATTTTGTAACAGATGTCAGTTTCATGGAGAGCTGGAGAAGATTCAATGACACAATGACCGGGGGGTGTTCCAGAAAGCAGGTTATGTGACATATGTGGGTATGTTTAAGAGTAAGTAAGAGGATAACCTCAACTTTCGGTCCCAAAAATGGATGTAACTTTCAGGGTATGTAAGTAGCCATATCAGCTTGCTCTCTGAACATAACCAGCTCTGGAGCAGCTCGTGTTCTGAGGTTAGTTTGCTTCAGAGGTGTTCAGTGAACATACTCTGGGTTGGCTGAACTTACTCCCAGACACGTTTTTGGAAACAGCATACCTTGAGTAAGCAAGGTTTGGGTTAATCAACTGAGAGTATGTTTGATGGGAAGAAAACCTTGCTTTCTGGAATACCCCGCTCTTCTGTTTGTTTGTTTGTCACTAATATGCAAGGGGTAAAAACTGAATGACTCAAATGACATTGAGCATGTTTACATGCACACCTGATAACTCACAGATATCAGCTTATTGAAATAACCAGTTTTCCCCGTTTACATGCAAACCAGTAACCTGACAATGCAAGTAAACAGCGTTTACATGACTTTATAAATAAATCAGGCTATTTCCCTGTAGTGATGTCAAAAAATAATCATTTGCATATCTGACTCCGAGTATTCCATATGTTATGTCAGTTGTGATAAATAAAGCTTGTAAAATGTCAGCGAGAAACTTACGGCTCATATATTATTCTCTCATGCAGTTACAGATGCAGCGTTTTGACTGAACCACTTCTACTTCTGCTGCACGAGAGATGAGAGCACATTTTTACAATTTTCTGGGTCTTGAAAGAGTCTGCGTTTATGATATTTCCTTCTTACTTTCCTGCAAAACGCTCGCTTTGTCTGGAT